>NW_027107578.1:2199127-2202833 GCF_000696795.3 Halyomorpha halys | reverse complement strand
GAAGAAAAGCGCTCTTGAAACGGGGACTCTTCTACTATAGATATTAATATTAATCAGTACATTATTTTCTCAAGGAATTTTCAAAATCGGTACGCCGTTTTTTAATTCAATTGTCTACATAACATGGAGAGGTAAAAACAATTTTGTTATATAATTCGCCGGTGTAAAAGTTATTACATCATATTTACCATTGCAGTTCAAATAGCTGGGTTGTAGAAGAAAATAATGAAGAATATTTTATATTTCTCAAAGGGTTAAATAAATATGGCAGTGGTTGTGACAACGGTCCTGTGGTTTACCCAGTTCTGTTGTCCAATTATCCTAATCCGCAAACAGGTGGTCGGGTTTCTGCCTTCTGTACTAAGTCCGAACGCAGTTGTCTCTTTGGACAATTTCATCCATTCGATATTCCATTTCACGCGGTTCGCGAATCAAATAATGTAATTTAATCGGGTTACAGTACAGCACAATGTGTGGCCTTGAATGAACACAAAGTCCTTTATTTAGAATTTGGTTCTCAACCAAGAACACTATTAAAGACACGTTAACTACTTGCATTGTTATGTTAACAAGGGTTAGGGATTCATAAAGTCGTCAAAAAAATAAACTTTTGTTTCGTTTTTTGATTTTGCACAAATCTATTGTATAGAAAAAATATTTAAGGGAGATAGGCACTCGTTTTAAGGTTAAATTTTTATTGCTTGTACGTTTAACAAAAAAAAAACCAAAGAACATTATAACCCCTAATAAAAGTTATAATATTATATTAATTTGTGTTACGTTTAAATGTTTTTAACTTTATTATAAAAATTATTATATACTATAATATATGAAAATTATATACTATATCATTATACTATATTATATTTATTACATTTACATTATAAGAAGACACAGGAATAAGAAATGTATAAAATCTAAACAACTACAACTTCTCCGAGTTAACTTTGACAAGCAGCATTAAACGAGTAAATTTATATATTTTTTTTGTATTTAGAAGACTTTTTATACCTTTTAAATAAAAAAACCGCTTTAAAGTTTTTCAATATAATTCAGGAAAAAAAACGTTATCACCTTTTTCCCATGCAGCTAATGCCCATGTGCGCATTGCTGGGCAGGTATCACTATAAGATTAATTTAATTATATGTTTCAGTTGCACTATAACTGCACTAAGAAAGTCATTAATCGGGCCAAAAATTACAAAAAAAGTGGTTTTAAAGTACAATTACACCAGGTAATTTTAAAACCCAATTACACTTACTATAATTGCAGTTATCCTATAAAGTTACTGTAATTGTAACTGAGATTCTCAATAAAGAAGTAATTGTAATTGAGATTTTCAATTAAATAATAAGTAAATTAAATAATTGAAATTACAATTACTTCTTGACACATTGTAATTGCATTTAATTTAAATCATGTGTGAATTCAGTTTATTTGAACATATTTCTTATGATCAGAAATCCTAAAACTTAAAATAAATCGATATAATATAAATAAACCCAGTCCGCAATTTTAAGCTGAGTATCGTTGTCGTATTTTGAAGCCATTGTAAAATAGATTTTTTCCGTTTTGGATTCTAGAAATCTTGTATTATTGCAATTCCAAATTACATTAATTGACAAGAAATTTTAATTGCAATTATTTTTTTCCCAACGTTGCAATAGGTCTGCTACTCAAGCTTTGAATGACAGAATCTTAAAAAAAAAAAAAAAAAATAGTAATAATAATAATTGTGGTACTATCATATAAAACTGCACATTGAAAATTTGACCCAGTTAAAATAATCTCATTACCTAGAAGGTATGGAAAAGTAATATTTCTTCTGTCAGGATATTAGTTGATTATATTAATTATTCCATTAATTAATTAATATATTATTTCGACGGGAGGGATAGTACCAGAAAATGCCCGAAATAGGTTAAATATTTTACCCACTTTAGAACCTTTTGATTCAAATTATTTTAACTGACTTCATTAGATTGTTCCTTTGATTTACTCAGAAAAACCGATGGTTAAGTTGAAGAACCATGTCAAGTTGAAATGTTCCACAGTGTTTAAAATACCTAAGCTATTTCGGCTGTTTTCTGACTTTTATTATTTTATTATATACATTTTTTACCGCTCCACTTAGATATTATTGTCATATGTAGGGCTGACACAGTCATATCAACTTGATCCCTATTGGCGTTGCCAGTTAGAATCCGGCCTGGGGCGTTAATTTTTTTCATTGAGTAGCGGTCCCACAAAATGAAGAACTTTCATCTCCAATCAAAGGGCATTAAAATTTTTTTTTCATTTTAATTTATTTGGGCACAAATAGCCCTAAATAAATACATGTTTAAATCTGAATGTTATTGCTAATTACAATATGATTACACATACAAGCATATGTACTCACTATTAATTTCTCATGACTAATAATAAAAGCTCACAAGGGATGAAAAAGATCTAAAGAGAATGAGGGACCCTCTCGAATTAAAACATAATGTAATTTTAAGACTGAGATTAAATTACGCTTAATAAATTGAAAAAGGGTGGTAATTGGTCTACCTAGCTCCACATTTTGCATTATTATACATTAATTATATTACCTTCTTTTTTGTTTATATTCCTT
This sequence comes from Halyomorpha halys, assembly GCF_000696795.3. Lineage (NCBI taxonomy): Eukaryota > Metazoa > Arthropoda > Insecta > Hemiptera > Pentatomidae > Halyomorpha > Halyomorpha halys. The sequence goes on along the minus strand of NW_027107578.1, from coordinate 2,200,215 downwards.
TCAAAGACTAAATAAAAAATACATATTTTAGAGAGCAAAATATAATTCTCAAAAAATAACGGTGTAACTTTGTATTATGAAATAAACAAAGCACAGACTCTTACAGAAATAATTTGTTTTTATACATCAGCAATTGGCTGAAAATTAAGGCACCTTAAAGCTATAATAAATTATATCTCATAACTGATTGTGAGTAAAAAAAAATCCAGAGGTACTCACAGGGTATGGTGATTAACGAACTTAGTGCCTTTAGTGCCTTTTTTCTTTTGAAAAGGATGCAAAAAGTGGCATTTCTCGTTGTAATGAGAAGAGGTTGTGTTGATTGAAGATATTTTTTGAAAATGTGAATGAAATAATAAAACTTAAATTATAAAATATTTTATACATAGATAACTATATCAAATATGAAGAAGATGGTCAGGGTTGCAGTAAAAAAAAAAAAAAAAAATGGTTTACAACTTTTTAATATTAGATATATGTCTATATAGTTGACGGTAAAAATTGATGTATAGGAAGATGGTCAGGGTTGCGGTCAAAGGAGAAACAAAACTAGTTTACAAGTATTTATTTTCCGACGTTTCGCCCCACTTTGTAGGGCTTCATCAGGGCTGTTCAAAGCAAACGGGTGAACAGTCAACTGTAATCAACTGGAAAAGAAATAGTTGTAAACTATTTTTGTTTCTCCTTTGACTGCAACCCTGACCATCTTCCTATACATCAATATTTATTATTAGAAGTTTCGCCCAACTTTGTAGGGTCTCATCAGGGCTAAAAGATACAAAAACAACTAAGAACATTTTGAATCGGTAAGATAATAAGATACAAAAAGGTAAAGTAGGGAGTTAATATCATGTAAAAATAAGTGAAAAGGAAATTATATACAAATAAAAGGAAGAAATAAATAAAATATTATTAATATAAAATAAACAGTGATAATAATAAAAAAAATACATAAATAATAAGGATAAAAATGTACAGGAGACGCAATAAAACGCAAAAACAGAAAAGTATATAGGAAAAAACAAAATTTAACACACCAAAAGACGGAAAATAAAGAAATAAGTTGAGATTAAATAAAGGTTATGAAA
>NW_027107578.1:2189684-2199042 GCF_000696795.3 Halyomorpha halys | reverse complement strand
TTAATTGATTTCCTTCAACAAATTTTATAAATAAAATAATAGGATTATTGTATTGTAAAAGAAAATAATAATAATATTATTCTTATATTATATATTACAACGTTGCGACGAGAATTGCTTTCCTTTTGATATTACCTTGTTGTAAATTAATAACTGAGGGATTCGATAACGATTGGCATAGGTATTCATCAATAATTTTCTTTAGTTTTTTATTTATTGACACTTACAACTGTACATACTAATACACGTATAATGTTTGCATAATAGTAAATTTGACGTAAGATCATATAGGTATGATACAGTTATAGAAACAAAATATTAGTAGCTCTCTGATGACATTTTTACATTAGAAGGTCTCGTGGTAATCTTTTCATACGCCTCGGAGTCAGAATTGTCAGGAATGAAAGATGAAGCAAGGTTAGAAACTAGTGGGTTTGAGTTGTTAGGGAGTTTACAATGAAAGGATTGATATCTGATATCTAGGTCAGTTACATATAGAACATTAAGGTCTTTTATGGATGATTTTATATGTGATGAAGTAATAGTACAAGAACCCAAGAGACGAAAGAAGTCAGTTATTTCTCCCCGATTTTGATTACTTTTAAGAAAACTAGGTATAATTACTAGTGAAAATTGTTGAGTCTGTCAATCATTCCTAGGGGGAATACAAAAGAGCGGCTGTTTCAAAACCTTAAAAATAATTAATTTTTCATTCGGACCTCTATATCTTTAAAACCACCAACAAAAATAGAAAATTTAAGAAAACTTCATTTAAAGTAGAGTAAATTTGCTAAAATGTGAGTTCTAATAAAGCTAATTACGTTCAATAGGTTTCGAGATATAGCTTTTTAAAAAGCAGCATTTCACAAAAATGTTATACAGAACATACTGAAAAACGTTTGTTAGTTAATTTATTTTGATAAATCTATATCACAAAAACCATTAGACTAGAATTCAGATATTCTAGTCTATTAACACTCAAATTAAAGCTAGTTTGATGGGCTATGAAGTGGTTTATGATGTTTATTTTCATAGGGATAGTATTTTTAATTTCTTTGAAAATATATCATAAAAAGTACAACTCTTACAAAGATAAACGTTATAAATTATTTTATCGTAAATTTAGCAAGCTTTAAATCGAGTGCTGACAGGCATCTGCACGTCCTACGATTTCTGAAATAATGTTTTTCATAAATCAAACTTATCGTCCGAACAACTATAAATCAATTTATTTTAGGAAATATGAAAACTACTATTCCTACGAAGATAAATGTCATAAACTACTCTATATTGCGTCAAACTAGCTTTAGTTTTATTGCTAATAGACATCTATACGTCACATAATTCTTGAGATATATATTTCTCAAAATAAATTAACTAACTACTAATCTTTTAGTACATTTTTAAGAAATGTTACTTTTTAAAAAGCTATATCTCGGGAACTATTCGACGTAAATAGCTCTATTAGGGATAATATTTCAGCAAATTTACTCTTCTTAATTGATGTTCCTTTAGCTTTTCATGTGTTGTTGGTATTTTTTAAGATATAGAAAAATTAATGTTTTTCAAGGTTTTGAAACACCTGCCATTTTTTATTCCCCCTACCTGTACATGATAGAGTCATCAGTTTTAACTAGTACATAGATTTCATTAGAGTAATCAAAAGTTGGGGTGAAATAACTGTATTTTTTTCTTCCCGGCTCATGTACTATAAGGAACATTGAATATTTTACGAAGGATTTTAGATTGTAAGGCCTGGATACGAGAGGAATTCGATAGCTTAGTAGAGCTCCAAAGCTCAACTCCGTATATCTAGATAGGCCTTAATATTTTTTTGAAATAGTAAAAATCAACTAAAGCTGTTGCAATATAAAAATTTTGTTTTTTATAGTTATAACTAAGATCTGTCCTAGCAATGGTTTTATTCACCCAATCCATGTTCCTCTTCCTCTCTTTATCCCTCTCCCACTCTTTTCTTTCTCCCAACATAATATTTATTTATTTAACCTTTAATACATTATTTATTTTTACTCTCCAAAAGTTTTAATTTGTTAAAAATATTAAATTTGTAAACTCATGTTATGTTTAATAATTACGAATATACTTTATAGATTTAAAACAGATTTATCTACGACTTAAAAAAAAAAAAAAAAAAAATCGATTCATATAACAATCTTGCAGTTCATAGAAACAATTTAATCAAAACCGACGGAATCTCGTTTATAATTACGCTCGTATTAATTAATCAGATTAGTAGTTCAGAGCCTTTTTTTACCAGCGGACACATTAATTGGTAACTTTTCAGGTAAGGGGCTCCAAAGTATTTTTTTATTGGTGTTATTTTCTGTTTTATGCAATCTAAATTCGATAATTTAAAAAATAAAATGGTATTTAGCATAAAGATTACGAATATACCACGTACTAATTACAAAATATACCGTATTAATTAAAGTATGAAATTGATTGCATGCAGAGGATTCAAAATAGCTTCAAACGCACATCATCAGATTTTGAAGGATGTTAAAGGTTTTTCTTTATTATTAAGTTTTTTTTTGTCTTTATGGAAAGACAATGAAAATGGTCCGATGATCTTCGGATACTTTTCTTTACTCTCCCATTAGCAATAAAAGGGTTAAAAAACACTAATAATTTTCAATGATCATATTTCCAAAAGCTGGTTTATCTATAAGAGGAGGTGAAATAAATATAAGACGATCTAATAGAAATGTGAATACAGTCTAAAGACCTATCATATGTATGTAACAATAACCTACAGCATACAAGACAAGATAGGACCAGTTTGTGGGCAATGTCGCTGACAGCGCTGTGGTGGCTGATGGGCCATTTCCCAGAGGAGCCGTCAGCTGTCCTGCTCAGTATTCCGCAGCCATTTCTAAATTTCCCAAATCCCATTTCTATCCCGTTGTTCCTAATTATTACCATCAACCGACAACAACATCTTTCCCATTACCAATACGTTCTGCATTGCCAGGTCCCCATCTATAGTTCGACGAAACAGTAAGGGCTGGCCATTGTATACCGAAGAAAATGGGTAAACAGTAGATAATAAATCTTGAAACTATCAATTATGTCACATTTTATATAAATTTGAAAGTAATTCAAAATAACCTAAAATAATAAAAAAAAAATTATAAGAGAGGAAAAAAATAATAATCCCCAGAAAAAACTACTATTTTCTTGCCATTAGATAACAGTGAGTAAATAATTCATCAAAAGGGACACATAATATAAAATAATAAAATTATTTTCCTATCATTTTAACAAATTGTCACTAAAATGGGTAACCACATTTAAAAAAAAAACTGATTTCAATACTTCCTAAACTTTGATTAATTTATAAAAACATGGTTTAATAATATTGATTAGATGTTAAACCCATTTAATACAAAAAGAGATTATTTGTTCCATAATAAAGAATAAAGTTTATATTTATTGAATTAATTTAAAGCTAGTTATTAAAAACTCATAAATATCTTTGTTATATTTCTACCTGTAGCGACATCTAACTTAAACTTTTTTAAAAATTATTTGGGAACATTTTTTGAAAAGTACAGGATATTTTTTTAAAAGGTAGCTACAAATATATTTAATCAATCTACAATAACTAATTTGAATCAAATACAATTAATATTAAGTTTACTCCTCATACCCGATCTAAAAACTTTGATATTATGTGATACTCAAGTATGCTTGAGGATATGCAGCCACCTTAAATATTGATTTTATTTTTTTAGCGGACCCACATAAGAAATTATACCATAAAACTCGAATTAAAATAGGTTGATAATCGGTCATTCCTACCTACCTCATTTTTGAACACTTAACGAATGACGTTAAATTTTCCAAAACTGGCAAAAAAATATCAGTCAATGGGATTTTATGCCTTTAAACAAGAACAAACAAAGAAAAAATTATAAGTGATATGAACAGGTAGATACTCAAACAAATAAATTAGAAATGTGAACACGAAATAATATTCAAAGGAGAGGATTGAATTAAATAAAGGTTACACATAACCATTTTTAAACTAATTCGGATGCCTCCGAATTTGAGGCAAATCGGACCAGCCGTTTTCGAAATACTGGTGTAAATGAAAATATATTTGTTCACGCCTAAGTAAACTTACGGAAATGAATTTGATTTAATTGATATTGGAAAGTCCAATACAGTTTTTGAAAATATTTTCAAAAATTATTTTGCCCGTTATATGGATTTGACAATAAACATCAAATATAACAAATAAGACACGAAATCAAATATATTCTTTTTATAAAAAATACAAAGCTTCCTCGCTTTCGGCTGTAAAGCATCTAGCAAAGGATGACTGTACGAATTACAATGAACATTTTTGTGTATTATAATATGCTTATAACGTTTGATAAATATTTTTGTTTGAACCTAATCATAAAAAGAACATTAAATAATAATCATTGGCCTCTGGAGCTCATCCAGCTCGAAGAGGACAGCCTCCAGCAGAAGAAGACCCGGAGGCAGTTGGAGGGGAGGGATATGATGGATCTTCCCCCCTTTCTCAAATTGATTTCCTCAGACAGTATTAATACCCACTTAGACCCCTTTCAATCCTATTCTATCTCTTTATCTTGGATATTTTTGTTATTTCTTTCTTCCTTCCAGTGTCTCTTATGTTTGTAGAGCCAATTATTACGTTTGTACTTTATATCGTTTATACATTGAACAATATAAATATTCTTTACAAAACACACGAGAGAGACATTACAAAAGGACATAGAGAGAGTATATTTTCAGTAATATCAATGACCGCATAAATACCATTTTCGTGCAATAAATACCCAAAATGTTAATGGGATAGACACCAGAAACGATTGATGATATGAGGATGGGTAAATTAGTTTTCGCGTTAAATTTGGTAAGGTTGCGATATATCACTGTCAGGGTATATCCATATGACAGTTAAACGTGGCTGATAATACCACTGTTAGTCTACTGACATAACCTATACTATTAAGGATCATACCAGTGCGACATTAATGTCTATAACAGTAAAACTTTTTCCGCAATAACCACCACAACTATAAGTGTACGATCGTTCACTGTCAAGACGTATACATAAGACAGTTAGCGTGATTGTTGCTCCCCTGACATTACTTGTACAATTAATTATCAAGCCAGGGTCAGCGCGACAGTATAGTCGTGACTATAACAATCATACACTTACAGTCATAGCGATTATTCATGAGCGAGTAAATTTGTCAAGCCTAATGGCAATTTTGAAGGGGCTGAGGGGCTATTTTTTGTTCGGGAAAATTAAGTATCCGTATCCGAATCTCATTTATGAGTAAAATAAATAATTTCTAACAAAAATGTTGTTCTTACAATCCTCTTTTTAGTATTTACTGGAACCAACTTCAACCAACTGAGAATCAAGTATAAAAACCTAGTGACTGATAAAGGTTAGTAATACTATTTCTATAGTCATGGATAATTTTAATTATCTAATATTAATATTAATAACTTAAATATAGTTTATATTTATAATTATAATTTTATGATTTATTATATTGATTGTTTGAGGGTGGTTTATTTTATTATTAACACAAACACATTTGATCCAAATTTATTCTCAACATTTATTTCCAAAAACTCCCCAACGTTTCGGCCCTAAGCGATCAAAATGTTATATACATATTCTATTATGAATGATGTTAGTAAAAGGTTGGAGAGTTTTTGGAAGTATATGTTGGGTGTAAATTTAAATCAAATGTGTTTGTGCTAATAATTTATACTTAATTATAAATTATTAACACACAGTTTTAATCCTGTTTTGGGCTTTTTACGTTTTTATCGCCGATTTTTGCTCAATTTAGATTATAATTCTTAACAATTTAGATTGCACCGAAAAAAAAGAGATGTAATGGATTTATTAGTTCTATGTATGTTGTTTTTGGTGGTAGATTCTATTTCAATAGAAGTATGCCCTATAAACAAATATTGTATAATTGAAAAATAAATAAATATCCAAGATGTAAAAAAACATCGTAGGAAAACATGTATGTATGTAACACCCATATCCTTAAAAATTAAACTTTATTATTTAATTTATTGTACTAAAACTTAGAAAAGTTATCCCGTTTATTGGAATTAAAGTGAATTTGTTGAAAGGTAAAACCAAAATAATAAGTTGCAGCTGACCACTAGTCAGACAGAATAATCATGGACTAGAGGCGGAAAGGGATTCCCAGTTAAAAACAACCATGCACGTTTTTTAACTCAATGAAGCTTATTTTTGAGAGCTTTTTTTTTTTTATAAATAGTTATCCAAGACAATGAAAAACTAAACTTCAAAGAATAATCAATGCTTTGCTAAACCTCACATTTTTTAATTTAAATTTTAAATTTAACATTAAAAATAATAAAATAAATAAATGGAAGTATACAACCTATTTTTGTATAATATGGGAAATTTGGTACTTGCATTCAATTGTATACTATTAAAATTGAAATAATCTAATTTAAGCTGAAAAGTACAAAAAATCAAAATCATGCAATTAATCCCATGTAAAAAACGAGCAATATTGAAATTCAATATATTATTGTATAGACCGTGAATGGATAGAAAAATGGTTTAGAGCTCTTCATAGAATGAAATTAAATATCATCGGCAACGAGCTGGCAGACATAGCTGCCAGAAAGGCACTCCCGCTCCCTAGCCGAGGCACTCCATCAGATCTCAGTAGACCTCTTAAGATAAAAAGATCGGAAAGACAGCAGGCTATGTGGAAAGAAAGCTCTCCCAATAAATTAAAAGAAATAAAAAGATTGGTAAAAACATGGTCGACATCCTACCGCAGCTGTCAAAGGGAGAAAGTTGCTCTAACCTGCTTAAGAATAGGCCATACTGTTCTCACCCATTCTCACCAGATCAGAAATCTGCATTACCAAATTAGTTTGGTTTTGATTTTAATTTTTTTATTTTATTATTACTATTTTCTCATAATTATTCTTTAAATTACAATAGTTCATAGGCGTTGATGTCCAAAAGGTTTTATGCCTTTAAACAAGAATAAACAAACAAACAAATTAAATATGAACTAAGGCTAGATGCACATTTGGAACCATTTACAGTAACAATTCCATCCATTGACGCCCTTCAAGATCAGAATCTACTACATCAATTTTTACGTTTCGGTCTATCCATCAGACGCTTACAAGTCAGTTCAGTGTTCATTAAGATTTAAGGGATCTACTCGTTAATATAACGTTACTCGCCCATCTTATACGCCGCAATGCTATAACCTGAATTCTATTTACAGGGTCAGATCCCTTAAATTTTTTTTTTACATTCATTTCGGGACAGTTAAATTGGAAATCCACGTTTATGGACTCTATGGATCTAATGCGATATATAGTCCACTGAAAATCACCTTCTAATGCTCTTACAAAATCTTCTAGGAAAAAAGCCATTTTTGAATAATTTACTATACTAGAATTGGTAATTAATTAAATTGTTTTTAATATTGTTTTCAATTACGAGCCGCCTTACTTCCATGGACAAGGCCAGTACAGTGTTATTTTACAAATTACTGACAAAATTTCAACTAGATATTGAACTAAAATAAGATAAATTATTAGAGGTTCCAGAAGATGGACTGGCCGTTTGAAACTTCAAAAGTAGTAGCACACTGATGTAAAACTAATAAATAAAGAAATTCAAGTAAGAAGACTAATCTTTCCCGAAATAAATAAATAAAACAACTTCCTAAATGAACTCTTTGATTTGACATCCTGAAACGTTTAGTAATCATTTACTTTCAACCCGGTCTTGAAAAATATGGGACTTTGATATGAGTAAAAATATTGATTGCGTTTAGCTTTGATTCTATCACGTTTGCCCTAGATCTTTTAATTACAAAGCTCGCAATTAAGACTCATAGACCTAAACAACCAAGTGGTTTCTTGTTTTCTCTATAGCCAACATGACCCACTTTTTTGTTCAACATGCGTTTACTCGAGAGGATCATAGCTAATACCAGTTTCATATGGGACTGTAGAAGAGGCAGCTAAAAATTAATTTGGCCGAACCTTCTAATGGATTGCGCTTGGTTGAATGAGTTCGAGTAAAGCGCGGGCAAATTAAAAAAAGCTCGAGTAATATTGCAGAGCAGTAAGTAATATAGACTGGAAATTATTGTGGCGGAGCGTTGCCTCTGTGGTTTGAGGCCACTATTGCATTTCTGCTGCATTGTAATATATCTATTACTTTTTCCTGGCTGATATTTTTGAAACTAATCCTGTTTGACAAGTAATTTCTGAAACATGGCAGCAATAAGGAAAAGGCTCAATTGTAAATAGAGATAGAACTTGTTGCTTTCTCTCACCTACACATATATGTAATATGAAGTTCATGAGTTTTAAGGGAAGAACACAATTTAACGAGTCCAAAAAACCCAATAGAAAACGGTTTCTGTATGTTAACAGACTAATTAAAAAACCAAAAGTTGTGTGAAACTGAAATGACATATTTAAGGTAAGCGTATTGTTACGGTTGCCATGGTGAAATAAAAACACTGGCGATATCTGCCAATCGCCAACCAATCCAACAGAAAGGGTTAACAGAGTGATAAAAAGTATGCTGACCTCATACGTCAAGGATAACCATAGTACCTGGGAAAAAGAGTTACAAAAAGTAGCTTTTGCTTTGAAGACGGCAGTACACGAATCTACTGGTTTTACACCGGCGTATATAAACCATGGCCGGGAACTAGCAATATATATAGCAATAGCTAATGGATAGCCTAGTGATCGCTTAAGAGCTACACACGACGACTACAGGAAATTTTGGAAACTCACTAAGGCGGCAAACCAAGAAGACCTCGGCCGTTCGACTTCATGACGGGGACCGCCTCATGACCCCCACTGAGCAAGCCGAGTCACTGGCTGGGCACTACCACCGGGATATTGAGGCCCGAACTGGGGCATTGCTCTTAATTCGAACCATAGCCCGTGAGAACAACTATATGGTTGTCTCACCTTGACGACTGAAGGCCACCTTGAGACGATGTCATGGCAATCGAGCCCCTGGTCACGATGGAATACAGACCGTCCTGCTAAAAAAATTACCATGGAAGGGAATCGCTCAGCTCACCAACCTGTACAATTCGTGCTTGAGGCTGAGATACTTCCCCGAGATATGGAAACATACCATCCTGTTTCCACTCCTCAAGCCGAAGAAGACAGGATTTGATGCCGACCATTACAGGCCTATAAGTCTCCTACCACATCTCGCTAAGGTATACGAAAAGATCATCTCGAATTACCTTCACCCGGGAATTCTGTGATGAACACTCCGTTATCCCTT
>NW_027107578.1:2184055-2188792 GCF_000696795.3 Halyomorpha halys | reverse complement strand
GACTCCCTCAAACATCTGACCAATCCACTCTTCCAATCACTGACACCAGCGCCCCCTCCAGTACGCTGGCAGGACCTCCACCCTCATAGCCAATGATGTACCGACCATTGAAATGAAGTGAAAGGACACTCTTTAGTTTTAGTTTTTAGTGTGTAGGATAAAACTCAGTAAAAGGACAATTGTAAATAAATATGTATATAAAAATTTAAACAATAAAAACATTTTTCTATAGGGGCTAGGAAGAAAAAAAAAAAAAAAAAAAAAACCCCACGCTCAAGAAGCTGCAGCCACCATCACTAATGCGCTTAAAAGTATTGAGATTAGGGTGAACCCCGGCTAAACGGACGCCACCGTGATGTCGTTCCATAAAGGAAAGAAGCCACTGCCTACCAAAGTGGATGAAGTCGACCAGCGAATTTCCAACTCCATTCTCTACCGGGACGTCACACTGGATAGGCACCTCACCTTCTCCAGTCACGTTCGGGAGAGACTTAAGATGCCCCGCCAGAAGAGCTACAGGCTCTTCCATCTCCTGAAATCCCCACAACTCTCACTAAGGCTGAAGCTACAAATCTACAAGGCGATAATTCATCCGACTCTGCTCTATGGTGCACCCCTGCTGCGTCACCTCTACCAAACCACGCTTGAAAAGCTGCAGAGCTATCAGAATTCCGTCCTCCGGCGAATCGTCCGTGGAACAAATCTACAGAGGGCCAGAAATACCACCATTCACCAGGAACTCCAGCTACCCTCTGTGCCGAAGTATATAGGCCGAAGGCACATCAAATTCTTTGATGGGCTGAAGGCCTGTGCCAACCCGCTATTTGGAGAAATCGACCTTCCAACAAGACCTGGGAGGTGGCAAAGCACAGTCCCCTTGGTAGACGTCCTCGCCGCGGGAAGGAGTTCGGGCTCTGCAGTTTGAAGTCATCACACCACCACCAGCCGGAATGGTCCCTCTCCATTTCTTATTAGCCCCCAGCTATCATGCCATCAATGTATAACCGCCTTCAGCGGAGCATGTTCGCTCATCTTATGATCCCATACGGCCAACGAAGATATAATTTAAATTTGTATATATATATAATGTATTGCATTATATTATAATAAGGCCCTCGCTCTCCGGGAGTTTAGCGGGGCGGGTCCGGCGGGGAAGGGTGGCCTTTTTTTAATGTTATGATCTCCTCTTGTGAAAATGTGACATGTCGTACATGAAAAGTCAGGTAAGTTAGGCTACCATGGAGGGCGGGAGTTACGGGTTTGATCCCATTTTTAAATTTCAGGGGCTTAAATATTGCTCTGCTAGATATCTTAAACTCCTGCCCTCCATGGTAGCCTTACTTATCTGTCTTTTCTAACGGACAATTTCAGCGAGTAGGTTGGTCGATGAACGACATGTCACTACAAGATAGACTGCCGAGTCCGCTGAAGGCAAACATATGCCATCATCGATGACACCGCCTTCAGCGGACCCGGCAGTCTATCTTATAATGCCACACTGGCAAAACAAGATGTATTAGTTTGCCAACTTATATACATTCCTTTTCATTTGTATATATTTAATTGTTTATTATTTTTCTTTCTAGGTCAGAAAAAAAAAATATATATAATGAATTTGGGCTCTGCATTCTGTAGTCACTCACACCATCACCAACACCAGCGGGAATAGCCCTGTCCCATGCTTTGTTTCTTGTAACCATTTAAAACCCCGTAAACCTTACTTAAAATACCATGAAGCAAAATTGTAATGTATGCATAAATATTTTCTATTGTATAGATTGTATTTGTCTGTAAATAAATATATTGAGAGAAAAAAAAGTGGAATTTTCCGTTTTGTTTTAATTGAAAGTTGATATTTCCATTAATTGAAAAATAATGACGAACTAACTTGAAATGATTACCAAAGAGTTAGATTGTATTTTAAACAAGTCAATTTTCTGAAAGTTTTTACACTAGTTAAATTGAAATTATAAGAGAAATAAATCTTACTAACAAATTGAGTAACATCAACGTAAATAAATTCACTTCTCATAGATTTGTATGAGAACTTAATCTAGTCTATTTTATGTGCCTGAAGTTGGTATTTGATAATAAAGATTGTTGCAACATTTGATTTTTCTTTTTAATTAAAATAGTTGTCATGAATTAACATTATCAAGAATCTGACTTATCTACATAAAAATTTTACATTACATTCTACATTTTTTTTTTATAATAATTTAGTGAAAGTATATTGACTTTTCGTAGTTGCTCCTCAATTGTTCTTTTTAAAAACCGTTTTTCATACTGCATTTTGATTTATGATCCAAAAAGATTGCAAAACTTCTATATTTAACCTTAATTTTTTTTTCTTTAAAAATATAAGTAATTTTAAAAAAAATTTGTCTTAATAAAAATAAATATAATACGAAGGAATTCAGTTTAGAACAAATAACCAGCAACAGATTTTTTTTAAATATATTTTACTGAATTAAATTTTAATCTTACTGTATAAATCCCATAATTTGTTTAAATATTTTCATATATTAACAACAAAGATGAACTTAAAAAAGAATTTTAAATTAATTATAGACATACAAATTGAAGTTAAAAAGTCAGTTTACAATCCGGAAGTTGCAGCGGAAATTTTTTCCATAGTTATATTTGGCAGATTCTTAAGTTAGCTATATTCCAGCTATGTTACATCGAATTCCTAAACCCAATCTAGTCTTATCCCATTTTAATTCAAAATGTTATTAAAAAAAAACATCTTAAGTTAAATTTTTAAATTATGTACATAGCACAGCAATAATGAATAATTATTATTCTTAATTTAATGTAATATAATTTCATGTAATTAACAGAATGAATAATGAGTGGATTTTAATGAAAAATAATGGATTAATAATATTTAAAACAAGTTCTCAAGAGACATTAATCAAATTAGTTTGGAATTTAAACTAGATTCAGTTAAAAGTGGGAAGCATGCTGAATATTTAATAATTTGGTTTCCTTATTTCTTTAAGATCTATTCAACAATTTTTTTTTATACACAGTGTTCTGAACCATTTTTAATTAAACTGGAATATTGATAGTTAAGTAATATTTCTTGATTATTTGAATTTTAAATTACTTATAAAACAAATAAAAGTTATTAAGTATTGACATTTTGTTTCAAGGAACGATACGATTAAGTTTAAACCAAAGAAAATGATAAATATGAATTATCAATTATTAAAAATTCATAACTCACAGTAGGAAATTCCAATATGGTCTTCTTTCTTGAAATTTACTTTTTCCCTTGTTTTTAAAACAATATTTCGAAACGAAAGTAATTGCAACAGTCACCGAACACTAATGAAACACTTATTAATGAATATTAACACACTTATAAAACTTTTCATACAATTTAAAAAAAAAAATTATCACCCAACACTGAACTGAACAGTACCGTACTCAATATAATTATGACTGAGATCTGTATCGTTGAGGCAGGCCGTGCATATGCCAACTTGATCATAATAAATGCTCGCTTTTGATTGGTCCGAGGTTGGCGCTTCTTAACAGTGTCTGAAAGAACTCCTAATATTCACCTGTTGCCATTCTCATTACTCAGGTATGGATTAACTATTATTAATTGAACTAATTATTTGCGTACTAAGATTATTTATATTTGCAAAAAAAAAACGAAAATTTTGACTTACTACTTTTTAATGCTCTATAAAACAAAAAAGATATATTTAATTGATAAAGTTCTTTATTAAACAATCATTTCTTTCTGTTTATTTTAGGAATTTTTTTAAATTTATAACAAATTTTTAAAAACATTTAGATTATTAAACCACAAATATTTTTTTATGTAATAAAGTTAAATCGGAACGCGAAAAGATATTATTCAAAAAGTTTTCTAATTTAAATTTATTATAGTTTACTTTTTATTAATAGTTTACTTATGAAATTTTAAATATAAATAAATTGGAGTATTCAATGTTTTCTTTGGCATGTTGACAATTATATAATTTAAGTATAATTTGTTATCAACTTATAAAATATTATTTGATCTCAGATTTGTTTATTGGAATAAAATAAAAACTTAAATTGACTAAACTTTTTGATTTTTAAAATATGACTGAAAATAAAAATTCATTTAGTCTTTCCTAGTTGTTTTATTACATTAAAACTGTGATAGTAAATAAACGTGATATAATTTTAAAGTCGCTAGTAAATGATGCTAAAATTGAGAGGTTTTCTATCAAATGTTAATATTTTCACTTCTAAAAATTAAAGAATTAGTTGATAAATCAAAATTCTACATCAAAATCGTATACTATTTCAAAGTAAGTTTTAAATAAGACCTTACCAAAAGTAGGATGTATAGACTTTTGATAGAAAACCCCTAATATGGATGTCTAGATTAACTTTTTAACGATTACCCGGGTATAAAAATACACTTCTTAAAGTATACTTGATTTTTTAACCTAAACTTGATAACTGAACACATAAATGAGAATGAATACAAACTAACACTTTTAAAAAATTTAAATATTAATATTTATGCTATAAAAGGTCTGGAGGAAACCGAACCGAGCTGTGGCAAGTATAGAGTCTAACTGATGTTGAGAAAGAGGGAAGTCAACAACTCTTCTGACACCTTCAGTCATAATTTAATTGGCAGTCTAGTAGAAATGAGGATATTCGATTTAAATAAAGACTTATTGAGGTATTTATATATATATATATATTTTTCCTCATGTAATT
>NW_027107578.1:2163230-2184005 GCF_000696795.3 Halyomorpha halys | reverse complement strand
TATTAAAAATATTTGAACATTTTTATTTTATCGACACTATAGGTCTTTTAAAATTCTAGTTATTAATTTTTAATTTACTTTTTAATATACTTGTAAAGTATATATATATTTTTTCAGATCAATGAGTTAAGTATATTAAATGCGAAATAAGAAGGGTTTTGTAGTATTTATGTGCATACATATGTATATGCACTTATATATGACCTAGCTCTAGGAATTGATTTTACAGATAAAAATTATTAAAGCATCTATAAATCCCTTGTAGATAATATACAGTTTTGATTTTTTGTAACTTGTTATCTTGCTTGTAAGCATAGTGATAATTTCAAGTATACACTGCCTAATATTTCATTTTATATCAGACAATCTTGTTTTCAATCTTTGATGTCATTTAATAATTGTAGCAACAATTTAAATATGTGTTTCCTTTTTGTTTTTACTTATTAATACTAGTGTTGTCAAATGGAACGGAACACTATTAAACCCAGAATGATCACATAGAAAAAGTAATATGATGATGGTGAAATGTAATTATGATTCTCTTATTAATGATAATGATAATGATGATATTCTTATTTTGATTTACTTGATTGGTCGAGGGTATGAACTGGTATCTTTTCCTCTCATGAGAATAAATTTTAAATGTAAAAATTGAAAATATTCACATAGGTAAATGTTTTAATCTTCTATATACTATTTTAGTTCCATAGATTCTTTCATTATACACAATTTTCAATCTCGCCTATTATGAGGTATATATATAAATGTTTTCACATTTATATCATAGTAAAAAAAAAAATCTTCACTGTACCTCATCAATGCCCATAGTTTTCATTTACCTACAATCATTGACAATTCTGGAGATGAAAATCTGTTAACACTCATAAAATCCTCAGTATTACTTGAATTCCAGTAGTGAAGAAAACCGAGAGCTATACAAGAAAAAAATCTTACATTGGAGAAAATGTACATTAAAATTGCATTATATTCTGTACCAATAACTTTAGAAAATTTTAACTGACTAAAATTGCATTTTATATTTTTGTTTTTAAAATATGAAAATAGCTATTTCTAAATAGTTTGTAAATAATTATATTCATAATGAGGTGTTGGTAGTTGAACATAGTTTGATATAAGGTGTAGATGGTCAGGGGTGCGGTCAGTAAAGCTACACAAATAAGTAAAACATATTTCTTTATATTCAGTATTTGGCACAAATAAATAAGTTTTACTAATTTTTGTATCTTTACTGACTGCACCCCCATCCACCCGACCTTCTCCGCATGGCTATATAGCCTATAGAATATTCATACTCTATTTATACTACATAATAATAATTATTAGTAGATATTAATCTTTTTGTAGTTTTAAATCCGGTCTAAAATTTTTTTATTTTGTCTTTCACCAGTGTTACATTTACTTCTCTTTCACCAGTGTTACATTTACTTCTCTTTCACTAAAAGTAAGATTCAACAAAATTTATGTTAAATTCAATTTGTTTATTTTTATGATATTTAAGTAAAATGTCATTCATTATAATTTATTTGAAATAACTAAAAAAAAATTTTTATTACATTTTTTTGTTTTCATTTTTTAAGTTTTTGTTTTCACAAAACTGCTAATTTATAGTAGATGTGTGGATTGTATGAATGAAAAAAATTGGCAGTTATATATAAGGAGTTTAATAAATTAATAATAATATTTATATATAGTAGGAGAGATAATAATTAATAAATAATTACAGTTTATTTTTAGTACTCAACCTATAAAATTCTATAATGAGGGCTTCAGCTTCAAAACCAAGCTCATTTTTCTTTGTTGTTATAATTGACAATTTTTTTTTACTATATCATCAAACGATAAAGAGAGGTCTTCAAAATTCATTCATCCAAGATGTGATTTAACTATTTCTGGAAGATATATTTTTATCTTCAGATAATATATTGACAGAACTGTGAATCGAAAAACTTTTATCTTTTAAAATATACTTGGCTAGGTTGGAACTGAATACCTAAATTAATAATTACTTAAATAATATCTGCAAATAAATTAAAACCTACTATATGTAAATATGAATATAACTATTAGCTACTAGAATCAGTAGTAGTAGCAACTTCAATTATTGTCCATTTATCAGATCTAGGTGAATCAATATTTTTACTTTAAAGATGAAGACCTAACCATAATAATAATAATAATCATTTTTTATATTTATATAATAATAATCATTGTTTAATAATAAGTATAATAATAATTATTAAATAATAGTCCTTTCTAGCCTGAAATATGAAGATAACTTCACTTTTCATTTTAATAAGAAAGCAGGTAATGCCTTTTAAAAACACTTTTCTTTGATTATTTCTAAAATTCCTCCAAGTATTTCTACATTCTCCATTAAACCATATAACAGCGGTCATATAATATAATTTCTATATAGTTTCAATATGCTTTTCCCATCATAAAATTCTATCTTTAAACTTAGAATGATACTTCAATCTCTTGAAACTACTTTTACAGAACTTTCCGCTGACTGGGGATGGGGATACACAAGTATGTTCTAGTAGAGACTAAACAAATGTTATGATCTGATCATTGATTTTGAATAATAATCTTGAAATCAAGTTTCCTATTCAGAATTGATCATTAACTCATGTCATATTTACTACGATACAGAACTTAGCTACTTTTAAAGCAAAATGCTTCTAACAATGCAAAGAACAAAATCAATTTTTTCTATTACCCTAAAAATTAGAAAATTCCTTTTATATTATTTCATGTCCAAGGATTTTCTATCTGGTACCAAACTGGATATACTATTAACTTCTTCTCCTGGAGTATTGCACTCACAAATTACAGCATTAAAGTTGCTATTACTATTAAGTAACTATCACTGAATGCTTTCATTATGTCAATTTAAGCATATAATTATCATCTAAAATTTCTTACAAATAAATTTTGCTTTAAATTGAATTGAAGGACCAGCCATAAATAAACAGAAGTTATGAGACTTATTGAACAACCTCTATTTATTCTTAGCCAAGACAGACACTAGCAAGCAAAGCAGTTATACAAAGCAGAGCTTAAAACTTGACTAATATAATGAAGAATAAAACAATTATCTCTGTCCAACCAGGTCTCGCATACTGCAGGTAATGAGCACATGCTGAAATCAATATATATTTCATCTAATTCTTACAATTTTGTTATATCCAAAAATAGGGATTTCACTGGATTTTAGATCAGTGTAAGGTGTAATTATTTTGAGGAGAGGACAGAAAGTAGTACCATTAAAAGTGGCATTTTGCGTTGTCTGGAAAGGGGTCATTAGTTTAAAATAAAACTTGCAAAATATGTACCTCTCCAGGATCTGTTCAGTCTAAAAAATTTTGAAAAAGAAATACTAAGTAAACAAAAATTTTAAATAGTTTGTCTTAAAATAATAACCTATAACATCAGTATTAAACTTTGATTAAAATTAAATATTTTAAATCTTTTATCTGATGTGTAGCTAAGTAGGGAGAACAGAGTGTCCGACTGGGCTAAGAAATAAGCAATTGGCAGAAATTTAGATATTAGTTTCAACTAAAGCTAATTTTTGCCCAACCCTGGTTATAGGTTATCAAATATAAGCAATGTCGAGCATGGTCAGTATTAGGATGGATGCCCGTCCGAAATAAGCGACCACTCACGGCAAAATCCCATGTTTTGTCTCCTATTCTCCGGATATTTTAGTTTCAACTAAAGCTAATTTTTGCCCAACCCTGGTTATAGGTTATCAAATATAAGCAATGTCGAGCATGGTCAGTATTAGGAAGGATGCCCGTCCGAAATAAGCGACCACTCACGGCAAAATCCCATGTTTTGTCTCCTATTCTCCGGGTTTGTGATACCAATCAGCCTACTGGAGGCTACTCGTACCGACCCTGAGAAGTACCTCTGTACTGACCTTATCTTGTGTACCTTAATCAGGAATCGCATCATGTTCAAAATTGATTGAAATTTCTCTTAATAATCAGTTATTGGGAGAAATGGTAGCCTATATTGGACGAAACGGTCCGGGTATAGTAAGCATACTCGCGGGTGGGCTTTGGTATAAAACGGAATGAAAAGTGGATGAATTGTGAAGTTTATAACCAAATATTTTCTAAAGCAATGTATATTATTTATGAAATAATATAAAACTAGGTTGATATGATTTTTGTTCTTCTATTCTTATTACATTTTGCGATAAGAATAAGAAAAATTATTCTCAAATTTTAAGAGTATGGGGTTCAGAACACCTGGTATCTTCTCTTTTGCTAATGCGGCATCAGTCATTTTAGTTAAAATTATGATACGCCGGCTATGATGATTGGGAACTTATTGATTCTGAAGTCCCTATTTACTCCAATTTCTAACATTTGAAATTATTTTGTAATCCTACTTCCCAAATAATCTAAATATAAATACACGGGATCATTCAAAATAACGATGGCGACGAATGGAGCCATTTCAATCATTTGAGAAGGACGCGTCCCCATCTACCCGTTTGGATCTACGACTACAAATTCCCCAAAATACAGTCACAGAAATCAGTCATCAGGGTATTTTAAGATATACTTTTAGGAGATATCTATGTCAAAAACGATAAGGCGGGTAGAGTTTATAACTAGAGGGAAGGGATGTCTAATAGATAGGATTGTCTAAGGAGGGAGACAAATAGATTGTCCAGGAATTTAGAATAGATAGAGCCAAGGTTTGTGTGACAGCTCTCTTTGTTATATATTGCAGGGTGCGTGACGCGAATAATATTTATATACGAACAATACTACCTTTGGAGGTTGTAAACTGGGGGATGGAACCAATGTAGGTTTGAAAACTAATATCGGCATCACTCGTGGTCGACCGTCTTCTCCGTAAGTACCTCATGTGGATAAAACATTGTTGGGTAAATAAAATTGACCATAAATTCATAAATAGTAATATTTTTTCTTTCACTTTGAAATAGTATTTATTATATATTATTTTAATAATAAGAATTGATAAAATTTAATGTGCGACAGTATGAAATTTCATAGAATTTGGCTTGCATTCCTATTTATCATAGCCAATGGCTTAATCATTTTCCAGCAAAACTCGTTAGTGGTAAGAGAGAAGTACATATGCGTATAACTTGAATTGGGGAGGAGGTGCACAAACGTTAAATGATCGGCGGTGAAGAGAGACCAATGCCTTACCTCAACAGACTAACACTAATCTGCTTAGGGCCATTGTAGTGGCTCTATTGTGTAAACAGTGGGCGATAGGTAGTGCTTCGATCCGCCCCAGGATTGAGGTGCTTAGATAGCTGAGACAAAAGGACATCTTATATAATAGTTGTTGCCCCCCTATTAATTCACTGATACCATCCTATTGGCTATGGCACTTCCTCGAGAGCCGTTAGTAGGATCCTGCGGTCTCAACACAGCTGCGTAGCGAGTCCAATATACTCAACACTCAGTGACACACCTAGGGGAGGAAGGGGTTAACTCAAGAACAACATAAGTATAAGCACCACCATATAAACTTTTTTACGGGTGATAATTGAATTATTGATTAATTCCATTTTAGAAATAGAATTATATACAGGTTATTAGTAACTATTCAATGTTCATTTTAATTTTTTTTTGTTCTTAAATACGTAGATTTAATTTAACCCCCGCATTGGGAAAAGTATAGTTCATAAATTACACATTTGAAAAATCAAGAAAAAAAATTAATGGATTTCCATGAGATCCTGCGAAAAATGCTTTTTAAAACAGTAGTAAGTAAAATAAACTGTATCTTTTTTCATACTGGTTTTCTTTGTTTATTAGAGAATTTATTTCAGATTATTTCAATGAAATGTACAACATTTGTGATAAATAATATTATTCTTTGCTATAACTTTTTTTTAAATATAACCGATTTTTTTTTTTATATTTGTGCTATATATAAAACGTTTAATGTTTTAAAGGAGATCTGAAATGTAAGACAAATTTCATCATACTCATAATAGCCTTTTTGGTGCATTAGCCTATGATAAAATTGGATGGGCTATTTGTTATACTGGCATCGTAGTTAGAAACCCTACAAAACATGCTAAATCTATCCAACTATTAAAACAATAATTGTGACACATATAGACGGCAACGTTTCCGATAAAATCGACTTACCAAAAGTGTCACCTAATATAATCGATTTTAGCCAATTTTTTTTCAAACACGTGGGAAATATTTTGATTAAACTCAGTTTTTGAAAGTTCCTTATGCTCATTGAAATACTATAACACGGCTTAATGGTAATTAGCAAATTCTAATAGTGGAAGGTTATGTTTTCATTCCGAGAGGCCGCCACGAAATAAAAGTCAACATGAAGCCGGATTCGAACTTGCACCGCTGCAGATTCAAGGTGAGGCCTCAACTTACTCGGCTACATACGGCGAAAAGGTATGAATTATTTTTCATATACATATTCATGTGAAAAAAATAAAAAGTTAGTACAGACAATTTTTTTTCATAAAATAAAAAAGAGTAAGATGGCTTACGAAAACTAAAGGGTGAAATCAGGGAGCCGGGTCAAGAGTGGCTGTAATCCTAAGCCAATTAAAGGGGTTGGTTCTTAATGGGGCTGTGGTCACCGGAACCTAATAGCCACTGCCATCTATATCCTGAGCCAGGGGGAAGGGATAGAATCCTGGCTTCATGGGTTATTCTTCCCACACCTTTGGCTGCGTCGAAGGGGAGTATGATGGGGGATTGCCGATGTATCTGCCTTCAGTCTATCATAAGGGTATTTTGGACCCGAATGGCTTCTTTATTATACAAAAAATAGAGCAGGGTCCTATTTGGTGCTCAAAGAAAAATATCGTTTTTCATATTTATTAATATTACGAGGAGTTCGTCTCTGAACTCAACACTGCGCTCATCTAAACTTCATTAGTATAAAAATGTTATTTTTAAAGATAACAACTACTTCCAGTTATTCTGAAAAGTAAGACAAACTATTCAATGAGTTTCGCTTTCTAATTAAAAAGAAAATCAAAAAGGCTCATAAGTAATAGAAATGTGACTTTGGAAAATTTGATACTTAGGGGTAAAAAAATTGGAGGTTTAATTCGAATATCAGCAAAATCCAGATGAACTTTATTGCAAAGCTGGAAAGTATAAAATTAGAGATATTTTAATTACCTAAATCCGAAGTTAACATATTATCAACAAAGATTAATAATATAAATTATAATTTATTTCCCTGAAAATAAATTTCGCTGACTCATTTCAATCTTACTAGCTTCTTTTCACTTGCCTTTATTTAAATATTGTTATGAAACCGTAACTTAACGACTATTATTTTAATAGTTCAGTTATGAACTCGGCCAGGTCCATTTTTTAAAAATTAGTTAGACATTGATACCGTCAAAAACGTTTCTTTTATTTTCAAACATGGCTAGGTCTAGTGGAGCCAACCACAGCATAGTATTTGGACAAAGTGACCACAAAAAACTTCACTATACCTTTGTTTGAGTGTTTATTATTTTATGATAGCCGTTGTAAATAAATAATATGAATGAAAATGGAAATATTTTTTTAAAATTTTCGGTAAGTGGTTGCATTTTTATACATCAATATTTTTAGAAATGGTTCAGGTCTTTTTAAGATAACTAAAAATTTATTATTTTTTTAAAAGAGTTTAATTGATTACAAAATAACTGGCCTACGAGAGTAAGAGATTGTTCGGCTTGGTACTCTGAGACTATTTATGCATGGACATGTTTTTGCTATTGATAAATAGTTTATTTGCATGGCTACCTAATTCCGAAATATTTTAATTTTAATACTCAAGTTATACGAAGCTGCAAATTTCGTTTTTGTCACTATTGATATAGATCCATAAAACGTATTAAAACATAAATAAAGGTTACAATGTTTAGTAAGCAAGGATGTATAATTTGGCTGACTTTTATGTAATTAGTGTTGAATTTAGGAAGTACTCCATCTTCGGTTATCAGGACCGTGAGTTAGTTATTATGAAGTAGAACCTCTCTTATCTGAAATAGTCTAGCTATATGAGTTAAAAACATTTTTTTTTTATGTTAATGACATTTATGAAAATACAATACACATAAAGAATTATTATTATTTTTTTATGTTATACAGATTACCTGACATATCATCAATTGTAACTTTGAAGAATTACAATAAAATACAAAGAGATAAAAATTTGCATTAACGAGATAACACAAGAGACAATAGTGAACTGAATTGTTTATATATGTTAAAACATAATTCAAAAAGGGATTCAACGAAAATTTCAACCCCTACTTGTACAAACACTGTATGGCTCGCTTTTCCAGTTAATACATAAGCCTCAATTTTAAGTATTTGTGTACTTTTTATCATTTTGGTTATTTATATGCTTCTTGAAATTAAATATAACATCATGTAAAGTTATGAAATTTAATTGAATTTTCAGAGGTACTTTTAAATGATAACATATAATAATTAGTTACAATTACCTAATTAACTCAAGAGTTTTTATTACCACCATGTGGTGCAATTCTTTATTAACGTAATCAAATAGTTTCAAAAGGTTTCCGACAGTCTGGATTTCGAAAACCCCGATACCTATGAATGGGGGTTTACAATATATAATAATAAATATATCGTTACTGAAGAAACAGAATAATAAACTAAATACGCACATTGCCTTATAAAAGTCAGTTCCCATAAATCACTAAAAGGTCCGGTGAGGCTTTCACAGAAATTAATTTTTCGTGTTCCAAGGACACTAGAGTCCTAAATTGTTTAGAAATATTCAATTTCGTTTCCAAGGACGCAAGATCTCATGAGAGTACTCCTCAGACAAAAGGTTAACAATGAAGTAGTAATATTAAACAGCTGATTTCTCTTGAGACTGGGAGATCAGTACTGATAAAGTTTAAAAGAAATGACTCGACCTCTCAGGAATATTAAGAAACAGAAAAAAGTTAAGCAAAATAATTCTCATATACACCTTGTCACCTTATATCGTAAGTGGTTCGTAGATTTGGCACAAACACTGTACTTATAAATTACACTCAAATACACATTTCTTTTTTTTTAATCACTCCCTTTCTGATCATTTCTGACATATGCAGACCGGTTTTTCTACAGGTTACCAATCTATCTAACCATGGTGAGGAGGAGGGTAAAGTTTTCACTTCGTTTAACCGCAACAGAAATAAAAGTCGACCCCTCCCCCCAACAGGCCTGATCCATATTCAAATACATTGTCCTTATTAATTACAGTTACGTTTCAGGCAACAAATATTATTATTTTCAATAGTTTGTTATCAACCGCCTCCTTCCTCTTTCCCCCTCAAAAAAAAAATTTAAGGCTTTTCCATGACTACGTGTGTACACGTCAAGCGAAAAACTTGAATGAAAACGAAAAATCCACCCGTCTGCCGTACAATATTTCCAAACTCGATTTTCTTCACTTTATATTATTATTATTATTTAATAAACTAGACTGTCTACAATGGAAAAGAAATGTTTATTATGACATTCAAATTTCAAAAAATATGACCCTTTCATTGACATCTTGGAATAGTAATTAGCCAAGACTTTTATGAAGTATATAATTTTTAAAACATAAACAATTCTTATTTTAGATACTTTTTGAGGCTCTTAATATAAACAAAATATTATATTACTACCATATACGAATTTAATTAAAATTACTTCAGATGTCGTTAGATTTTAAAAAGCAATTAAAATATAATATAACGACGATAAATTATATGGAATGACGAATTTTGTCAAATAAATAAAAATGTAAATAAACTAAACATAAAAAAATAATAATATATAAAAATGTATATAAAGTTGACCGTTAATTTATATTAAAATTTAAATATAACAAGATGGTCAGGGTTGCGGTCAAAAAAGAACAAATAGTTTATAACTATTTTAATGTCCAACGTTTCGCCCCACTTTCCAGGGCTTCATTAGGACTAAAAAAATACAAAAAAAAAACTGATACAATAAGGTAATTTAAGCTAGACTAAATATTATGTAAAAATAAAGTGATAAGTAATTACATATAAACAAAAGGAAAGAAGATATAAAATAGTATCAATATAAAATAAACTTGAACAAACAATGACAAGAATAAAAAATAAGTAACAATGGTAAGAGTAAAATTTTAACGTCTTGAAAGAATAAATATAAATAAAATTATTATTATTTTTATTCTTTCAAGACGTTTATTTAATCTCTACTTTTTTTTTTTTTCCGTATTGTTTTTGTTTTATGTACGTCTCCTCCTGTACATTTTAACTGTATATTTTACGTTTTTTAAAAAAAATTTATTCTTACCATTGTTACTTATTTTTTATTCTTGTTTCATTGTTTATTCAAGTTTATTTTATATTGATACTATTTTATGTCTTCCTTCCTTTTATTTATATTTAATTTCTTATCACTTTCTTTTTACATATTGATCCTAGCTTAAATTACCTTATTGTAGTAATATTCTCAGTTTTTTTTTGTATCTTATAGCCCTGATGAAGTGGGGCGAAACGTCGGAGATTAAAATAGTTATAAACTATTTGTTCTTTTTTTTTTAACGCAACCCTGACCATATTCTTATATTTAAACATAAAAATACATAGTACTGTACAGTAACTACCATTTCTAATACTAATAAAAGTTTTTTTCTTTGATATATATTGCCCGTGGATAGCTAAGGATATATATGTGGATAAGAGTAAATAAAATACCCACTTAAGAATAAAGAATGAATCTATAACCTTCCATTATTCGTAAAATTTACACGACTAGTTAAGAACTCATCGAATTTGAACATATTCTGCACTTTATGATGTTACTGCTATAAAAAAATGTATTTGTTTAAAAAAAAATCTGCTTAAACGAACAATAAATTAAAGAAATGAACCCGTGGCACCACACTCCAGGCTTAGGAACAAAGCGTAGGAAATTGGTAGGAAGGGAAACGGCGGTCAGCCGTAGGTAATCCCGTTCCGCCTTTGGATCGGCAACTCCTTTATTCAATTATCTACTCAATTTACCTCACGAGGAGAAAGGGCTTCACTACAGGTCAGGAAGTTCAAGAAGAATCCAGTGGGAAATCCCTAATCTAGATGAGCTTTTTATACATTTTGCCCTCTCATTGCTAAGCATGTCACAATCTGAATTTGTGATGTATAAATATACCTACAACTATACAAAATGGACAGTACTTCGAAAAGAAACGAACAAATCAAACAACTTCTTATTATATCAAATTAAAAAATTGTGTTTTTTTAAGATTTAATAAATGGGCGTAGTTTAGAACTTTTTAATTTTATAAAATATTATTTTTAATTTGTAATAAAAAAAACGATTAGAAGGCAGCTTGATAGAAAAATATTTACTTTTAGATAAGTATTTTTGATTTACTCTTTAGTTTAAATTTAACCTCTCTTTTCCCTTCCTCCCTTGGTGGCAGACTTTTTATCCGTCCGAAACGGGTCAGAAACATTACGTTAATTTCAGCAGGAGTACTCCAAGGTTCATTCAATGTACTATAACATTGCTTGGCTAGTTAACTAAGAACCTATGGGCGGAGCTTAGGGGAATAGGATACTCTCAGGGTGGAGAAATCGTTTTCACTCTTCATATCAAAACTTTATCAAATAGATAACATCTGAATTAGAACTTGTATGATATAGTAGGATAAAGGTCGAATGGTTTGTCGTATCATGTTATTGCTACCAATCGGTTCAATCTTCAGAATGGTGATTTTCTTTGAATCCCAATACAAATGTTGATCTGTTTATTGGAGCCAATTTGTCAAAGCTTGTCGGTTTTTTTCCTCCTTTGTACAGATGACAGCCAAAGGATAGAATTTAGAAAAGAAGGTATAAGGACCTTCAGTGCTGGTGAAGAGGACCTCTTGGGAAATCGTGCGGAGAGTAGAATAAGACGACCACTGCGACCCAATCTGAAGAACAGAAGAGCCCCGGATGATCCTCTAAGTCTGTCTCATTAGAACAGTCGCTAAGTCCCGACTTTATCAATGCTCAAAGTCCCCAGCTTACTCGTCAGTTGATTTAGTGGAAAACAAGGAATAAATAACCTAGTAGCTTTAACTTTGTTATAAATTATATAGTACTATAGCAAAGTTGTTGTTCCCAGTATTTGACTTTAAACTTGAACTTGCCTCGAATTTAACCAAGAATAGTTAATTCGATTTATATCAAAATCTTTACTGTGCTTATCATCTAGCATAATCAACCTATCTATCATGCATAATGCATTTACTACTATTGATGGTTTAATTAATTTTATTATAAGGAATATAAGTTACATCTAGAGCCCAATAAAATGCTATAGTTTTTGAAACACCAAGAACATTGTATTTATTTTATCAATGTCTAATGAGGCAGCTTAATTCTCTAAGCCAGCAGTTTCTCACTGCGAAACCCTCTTACTAAAAAATGTTCGCGGCGACCTAAAAAAAAAAAGTGTATCGGTTGAATAAGTAGGGAAAAAAAAAAAAAAAAAAAAAAAAAAAAAAAAAAAAAAAAAAAAAAAAAAAAAAAAAAAACAGTTCAAAGTCAATAATGGAATACACTGTATATTTGCCATTTTATTATCATTTATTTTTTTTTTTTTGGAGTTTCTAGAGGTTGTGGCATTATCTGGCATATGCTTGGGCAGTGAAGCGGCACCCAGTTTGGGAACTACTGCTCTAGGTAAAGACAAACTTCGTATCCTATAATTTTCGATATTTTAGGCTTTCCATGTTGGAAAGTGACCCACAAGAAATAAAATATTGCAGAGGGGAAGAAGTGAAACTTCAGAAATAGTCTTGTAAAATACCTTATTTAGTTGTGCCTCGAAGTAAGTTTAAACTAATTTCTAATGGATCCTTATGTAAAAAATGTTGATACCATTTTAATACTATCCTGTAAACCTAGAGATGCGTAAGGCCTATTTTGGCAAATATTTAATTATATTTGTCCTATATTTTTTTATTCATACTGAGTTTACCTATTAAAAGATTTTTCTTTTGTACATCGGACCCCCCTCTCTCCTTCAGTCTGTTCCAGGAACTCTCGACCTTATGCTTAGCAATAATCCATCTCAATTCCACATAAAAACAGACACCAATCAAAAATCTTTTAACTTCCATTATATCCATTATTAATCGTCTCTCTCTATAAAATAAGCGACCCTCCTATATTCTACAAAACCTCCATATCGAGTGCTCTGTTCGATCCCATTCCACCAGATCCCGTCTATATAATACTACTCTGGAGAATATATTATTTAACCTCAATTTTTTCTGAAGGGAGGGAAAGTCCAAAATTAACTATTTTTCATTTATTTCATAATTGTAGGTTAACTTGCAATTTTACTAATTCAAAGGATTTATAGAGAATTTGAGAATGTTATTTAATTTGTTGTTTTTTTGTGATGGTCATTAGCTTAGGTTTGTAATTTTTATTTTTCAATAATATAAGATAATAGAAAAAAAAGAAGAAAAAATTAAATCTTACTAGAATTTCAGTAAAGAAAGTTATTTCCCTCTTGTTAATCCTATTAAATGATACCTCCATATCAGAACTACACTTGGAAAATTCATACAAAACATATAAGACAGTATCTGACAACTCATTATCTTCCACTTTGACATCATCTTGATTGTTGTTTAAAACTGAGCTCAAGGAACAAGCAAACGTCTTATCAACAAAACTATTCTTAAAACAGTCAAGGATTATAGAGCAAACCTAAGAAGGAAGTTATACCGTTTAATAATAATGTTTAAATTATAACGTTTTGCCTTCTAAAATATGAGATGAGCCTGCCAACTGTAGTTAAAGGTAATAAAAATACCAGCTGTTCCTATACGAAAAAAAGATTAATTTTTCATTCGGAGCTTCATCTCTTTCAGCCTACCTAAAACATTAGAAAACCTAATATGAGTATAGTAACCTCAGTAATAGTAACCTATATGAGTATAGTAACCTCAGTAATAGTTTTTACGATATTTGCCAAAATTAATTTACTAACTATTGATTTTTTTTACATTATTTATGGAATGTTGCTTTTTAAAACTGTATCTCCAGAATTATTTAACGTAAACAGCTCTGTTATTAGTAGGTTTGGAAAGAAAAGCGCTGAGAAAGAAGAGATGTTAGGAACAGCAAAGATATGGAGCTAAATCCAGCCATAGGCAACAAGAAAATTCTGATATTTTAGAAGTTCGTAGCAATTCTTTTTATACAAGAGTCTGTTAATGTATAGACTATGGATAGACAAAAGAGAACTGGCCAGCACGTACAAGAAAAACAATCTTTAGCCCATTGGTGAATAAAGAATTTAGGAAGAGATCAGATACAGCAAGTTTGATGGATTTAAATATTCTATTCTTCTATCTAGAATGTTAACGTTCAAAATAGAAGAGTTGAAGGGCTTTCAAAGTCCAAGATATTCAATTATGAAATAGGTGAAACAGAAGGTGCAAGAGCTGAGTTCTGTATTATAATCGGGGAAGAAGAATTTGAAGTTTAGAAACGCAGTATCACCCGCGAAGACAGTCCGTTAGTAGAATTTAGTACGGGGAAGACAATGGAGATTAAATTCTACGTGGGTCAGGTCCTGGCTGTTAATGTACACTGCTCATTTGTTATCAAGTGTTTTTACGTTATAATTCGAAAAGTTAAAAGTTTGTTTAGCCTGAATGCTTGGTACGACATTAGTGCTATTAGGAAAAACAAGCAGAAAGTAATTTGTGCCATCTTACAACTAACAAACCATAGACCCAGACAGTGCAGATTTTTACTAAGTTTCCATGGGATATACGTGCTGAGAAAAATAAAGTAGGGTTTAAATTTATTATTTTATATGTAATGACTATGAACGAGGTGTGTAGGTCACAATTTATTTGTTATTTATTTAAATAATATTTTTATTTTCTCTCATAGCCCCTATTTAATTTTTTATTTTTTTATTTGCAAATCCTCTTTATTTATATATAATTACAATTACAAATATATAATATAATAGATAGTATATATAAAGTTTACATACTGACTTTGTTTGCCATATGGCAGTATAAGTTGAGTTACAGGGTCCGCTGAAGGCGGTTTCACATTGGTAACATACTAGTTGGGGGCTAGCATAGAATGGAGAGGGACCATTCCGGCTGGTTGTGGTGGTGGTGGTGTGATGACTTCAAGCTGCAGAGCCCGAAGTCCTTCCCTCGACTAAGGGGACAGTGCTTTGCCACCTCCCAGGTCTTGTTGGAAGAAAATTTGATGTGCCTTCGGCATATATACTCCGGCACTGAGGGTAGCTGGAGTTCCTGGTGGATGGTGGTGTTTCTGGCCCTCTGTAGTGTAGTTCTGCTGGTGTAGTGGTATCATGCAAGATCCCCCCCCTATTTAATTATTCGTTAACTTTCAAAATATTTTATGGGCTGTGGTTACTTTTGTGACGAGAAAGTAGAGCGGAGTTACTGCCACATGAGTTTGCGTGAGCAATGGAGTTGTGTAAAATTTACCTCTCCCGTAATTATTATCATTATTATTAAATAAATCAAAATTATATCCTTGTATAGTCTCAACACTTTTATTTCATCAATAGTCCAACGTTTCGGCCATTTCGGGCATCCTCAAAGACAATCTTTAATATAAATTCTCACCTCACATCAAAATTTAAAAATTGTTTTGCAGGCTATTCTGCCCAGGTCATTAATTATAAGTTAAACACACTCTATTTTTAAAAATTCATAAATATTTAAAACTTTTAATTTTCAATTTATCCACACTGTCACTACCA
The DNA here is from genome assembly GCF_000696795.3 of Halyomorpha halys. Taxonomy (NCBI): domain Eukaryota; kingdom Metazoa; phylum Arthropoda; class Insecta; order Hemiptera; family Pentatomidae; genus Halyomorpha; species Halyomorpha halys. The sequence goes on along the minus strand of NW_027107578.1, from coordinate 2,168,178 downwards.
TATAAACAAATTATTTATAGATAAATAGTGTTGAAACTATACACAACAGAATAAGTTTTTCATAATTTTTGTAAAATATAATCTCTTACTTATATAATGAAATCTAGATGGTAAAAGCTTTTTTTTTATATATTTATTTATTGAAATTTACGACTGTATAAATAAAATTCCATAAATCAATATGATAAATGGTTCAGAAGGTACTTCAATCGTTGGTTTAAATTTGAAGATTCCGTGGCCTTCTTCTTTTCATATGCCTCGGAGGGTTATCAAGGATTGTAAAAGATGAGAGATTAAGAACTAATAGTTTTAAGTAGGTAAGGATTTTGCAATGAAAGGAGGGATATCTATTTTGGGCCAAATCTGCAATGAATGGAACGTTGAGATTTTTATTGATAAGTTTATTTGTGACGTAATAAGGAGAATCAAGGATTTTGGATTGTAATGATAGGCACAGGAGGAATTTGATGGTTTTGTAGAGTCCCAAAGTTCAATTTCGTTGTTCTAAATGAGTCTGATTATCGTAGTGCTCTTATACACTACTTTTTTTGTAATAAATAGGAAGTTTAGAGAGTTTCTTAAGTAGGGGTTGTATGAGTATTCTATGTAAGTCTTTTATCAAGATGGAGTCCTAAACAGCGAATCTGTTCAACAGGTGTTAGTGAGATATTTTGATCATTCTTCAACGAATGTTATATGTGACTGTAGAGTTTGTGATACAGTAGTGGGGTCATTGCTTACAGACAGTACACATGTGACATCAGCGTATGTTGTCAGGACTGTAATAAAGTGGGTTGGGATATCAGCTGTATAAACCGTATAGACAATGGAACCCATGATACTACCTTGAGGAACATCGATGGACTGAGGAAAGAGGGAGGATTAGGCTACATTATGATTAATGGTAAAAACAAAAAAAAAATTGTTTCTGTATCTACTGTTTGTAGTTCACACATGGAATTAACCATACAAATTAATTTTAATGTTGATATAAGTTTGCTTCATAGATATTCAACAAAAATCTTAAATCCATCAATATCTCCTAGCAAGGTTATTAAAACGCCAGTATTAAAATTTTTATTTTGCGGTTAATAATGTTTTGTGGCCAACTTCTGTCGAAAAATAAAAATTAACGATGGGTTTCTTTGTTTTAGCCGAGAGGGAATTTTCGTTATCGTCACTAATTAGTTACGGTGCTTTTCTTTTTATTTTTACACGGTTCTGTTCTAATGAAAAACGCTCTCCTCCTTTTTTTTCCTTGCTGAATAAAATAGCTGTACAGAATCTGTGAAAGAAAAATTAATTTATTTACCGGACTTTCAGTCGACCTTTATAAGATTCTTCCAACAAAGCATCATCAAAGTCAATAAGTTTCGTTTGCCAATAATATTCCTTATTACTGAAGAAAACTATCCCGAAAGGAAATCTATAATAACATTAAAAGAGGATGTTACCAAAAGAAGTTATAAAACCAAAGATCCTATTCCTAAGGGCAATGACAAATAATGGACAATATCCATTCATATATTGCCATAAATTTTAATATTCCCTCCATATTATTTTATTTTATTTGTGATCGATTCGGTCTCGTACTATTAACAGGCTAAAATAACAAATAATAATCAATATTACAATAATTAATTTCAACGATAAAAAAATATGTTTACCACTGCAGCCCAGAAAGTGGTTCAATCCTTTTATGGAACTAGTGTGTCTTGAACAACAGCCGTGCAATGAGGTGAATTGTTCGTTATGATGTGCAATCGCCAGGCTTTTTCTCAATTAAAAGTACCTAACTTACAGAGGCTGGGTATATTACAGGAGAGCTCCGGAACCCAAAGAGTTGATTCAGGGCTGATTTAATTGCATATATACATAACATAAATAATTATGTACCACAACAATTCGAATATTCTGTATTTGCAGTAAGGCAACCTCGTTATATTCTTATTAATCCTAGTCTCCCAAACATTTCTCCCTCTCGGAGTAAAAGGTGGTCAGGTGAGTTTCTTTTGTCTTGACCTAAGATGTCGTCCACATTCTTTCGTTTTCCGTATTGGTTTTTTTGGATCATCCGTTGTGGATATCGGCTGTTGCTCTGTCTTTCTTAGACTTCTAGGGAACAATCCATTGTTTTCTGATTGATATTCGCATTCCAACTTAAAATTTTGGAATATTTTATATCAAATTTAGAATTTTTCAATAATTAATATATATTATGCACTTTAATTTTTTTTAAACTGATACTCAAGGACAAGCGCATATCGCGTATTTGTGAAAGATTTCACTTTGAGCATATCTTTATCGCTAATGAATTCTAGGTTATATCCTTTGCATGCGCGATTGGTCATATTGCTATGTTTTAGAGTTAAATCATCATTTTATTATTTTAATCGTAAGTAATCATATTTGCCCTTTTCCTATAACTTTTCCCACTTCTTACGCTATTTATAATGTTGAAACAGTTATTCTGATCAAGACTGAGCAAGCTTTGATATCCTTCTGCTCAGTTCTGCTCGGCATTATTCACCACCATCTTCTCGTTCAGTGACGGCATAGAAATTGCTTTCATTATCTTCAGGAAGTTGAATATTACTAAGTAACCTTTAATGAATACATATTGGCACCAACGGAAATGCATCCTTTACATATCCGGTCGTTCTTAGGTTAGAAATTCCAACAACCGTTGGAAGTCTCGGGGCTATTATTTTCCACAGTCTGAAGGATTAATTTGTATAGGTTTCATTAACCTAATGTTTTGAGGTAATGTAGTTCACGAAACTGCGTGATGTGCAAACAAGTAATGTCTGATGTACCTGACCAGCAAACGTATTGCTAATCTCTCACCACACACGTTAAATGAAATGAATATGAAAAATAGATATATTCATCTTAGGCTTTCCCGTAATATAATTTTAATAACATCATAATAGTGAAATATTATGGTTTAATGGCTTATGATAATAAAAAAAATATCAATTCGAGTACGAGTTGGTGAGTAAACGACATAGAAATATTTCTTCGAACAAAAAGGAATAATAATATTAAATAATGCAGATCAAACATATATCTGCTTAATTGGGAAAATGTCTTAAGTACATAATCTATAATAATATAAAGAAAAAAATAATTGAACTGGTGATGTTGAATTACTACTCGTATGCAAAAATTGTGTTTCATTGACTTAGGCTCAATAAAGTTTGTAGGAAGGTTTAGAAACTGGAATAAGGAAGGGTTATACTTTCATTCATTTGTCCAAAGGATTCCAATGGACGATTATTAAAAATAATTACTCAAAATTGGAATCATTAATTTACATTAATTGAGTTCTAAGACTTCAGGAACCGGAATTTCTTTTTAAAGGCTTTATGTTCCAATAGGTCCGTATGTTCCAATTTACCGATTAGTAAGTAAACATTGAATAGTCATAAACATATTCCATGATGTTGTTGGGTCATATAGGCACCAACGCTGCAAAAGTAAACTAATTGTTTACTGTACGATTTAAGGAACCTATGAATATAATTATATAATGACACTATTGATACTAAAACAATAATAATAATCAGATAATTGATCGTATTGTCATGATATATTTTACATGTTGTATTGATTATTTAGCGGCTGTCATTTGTTACAATTTAAGAGTCATCATCTGAGAAAGCTATCTTACCAATCTACTTCATCAAGTATCATCTTAATGGTAGGTCGCACCATAAGTCTCGTCCTCAAAGGTTCCTACTGAATTCTGGTCCTCTCGAAAGTCTATTATTTTCCAAAACCGTACTTGGAGGAACAGTTTGCCATAAGAATGCGTAGTTTTCTCTAAGATTCTCTCATCTACCTTATATTTCTCTCAATGATTTTCTTCCATTCTTCTTTCGGAAACAGGAATTTCTAATTTAGACTTCCCTTCGATGCTACGTCATTCAGGCTGGCCAATAATTTAAAAGAACTCAATTATTTGCTTTTCGAGATTGCTCCGAGGCGCTTTCTGGGGGATATTGACAAATTTAAAAAAAATGATACCATTCCAAATCAGACAAAGTTCAAAAAAATGACCTGAAATATTATATTTTTTTCAGATCGGTATAGTGCACAGAAAAAAAAAATCTTAAATGAACTCGAGGAAAAGTTTAAGTTTAAGTTTAGAGTTGAAGTCGGGTGGCACTTTTCATGTTATACTGTGTACTGTCCCTTAGTTATCCTACTTGTCACAAAGTAACTCCAGTTCACAGGTAGTTCTGTAATTATTCCATAAATAATACTGTATTAGCTAAATTAGTACAGTGCAATGTTCATTAAGCGAAACTTTAGTCCGAAGGAACATCCAACATTACACTATTATTTGTAATACGATCTCTTTATATCTGCGGACGGACTGCAGTGAGAATATGAAATCAGCCAGGGCTAATTTACATAAGGCAGAGAGTGGAAGCAATTCACTTAGCCGCCTGCCATTGCTCACGTGAACTTGTTTGAATTAGGAGCCAGATTGGACTGACACACCCGCTTGTTCCAAACTTCTCTCTTAATTGCTTTTAAGTTAGCACGCTCAACGAAAACCAAAGATTTTCTCCAAATTCAACTTCCTCTACGGTCATTACTAATTTATGGGCTCTTCCAGGCACTTGTTAAATATTAAAATTTATAGCGATTGAAAAGCAAGAAGTGTCCTCATTGAAATTCTAGCCTCGATTGACTGTAAAGTACATCTTTAATACGATAATAAATTAAAAAGAAACCCTAAATAAACCAACAGGCAAATGTTTGATTAATTATATAGTAATTTTCCAACTATCGACAATAGGATAGGTTCACTACCATCGTGTAAACGAGTCTTTATAGAGTTTATACCACACATATACTTATCACCGTACCTTGTATATAATGGTATACAATTATGTCTATATGAGAGATAGAGATATATTTGTAGTCTATACTGAGA
>NW_027107578.1:2136212-2162655 GCF_000696795.3 Halyomorpha halys | reverse complement strand
TTTTTGCATCATTAAATTTTTTTTCGCTTATACCGCTACATCGTAGGGAAATAAACTATGTCAAATTCCTCCAAATTATGGACGCTTCCTACAAATTACTACAAAAAATAATTTTTTTTTTCAAACATGTGACTTCTCTCACAATCTTAGTATCTTAGTATTTTAGTGGCATACTAAGAAAATCATAAAATGAAAATCTGATGCTGTGTGTACATCACACAACTTTCACTGGCCACGTTACATTGAAAATTATAAATTAAAATTAATCCTCGCTCGTTTCAGAGCTGATAATTTTTTGTATCAGCAATACACATGAGCGTTCTACTTAAACAAATAATTAACCCAGATCACCCAAATGAGTTTTCTAAAAAGTATGTTTAATAATATTCTCGTTGCAAAATTTTAACATTTTTTTTCTTTCGCAAAAGTATGAATGAAAAACAAAAATAAAACAGTTTACTAAAATGTACATTCTATTCTTAATGCTCTCAATGCCAAATTGTTATATTATGTATTTAAATTATTGACCTATTTTTCAGTAGTTTTAACTAGCGGGCGCATTCGCTTATTCACCGATAACGATTGCTTGTCCCAATATTTATTAAATAATTACTTTCTTTTATTTCACTTAACCTATGAAACTTACAGTTGAAAGGATTATTAAGTCCATAAAATCATTCTTAGTATTGTCAATATTGAATCTGTAACAATTTAGAATATGAAACAGATGGTCGGGGGTGCGGTCAAAAAGGAACAAAAATAGTTAACAGCTATTTATTTGCTGACGTTTCGTCCCACTTTGCAGGGCTAAAAAAGATACAAAAGTGTATATAAAAAAGATAACAATGTAATATAATAAGATACAAAGAAGTAAACTAAGGTTGAGTCAAAACTTATCTAAATGTAAGTGAAAAGAAATATAAATTTATTTCCTTTTGTTAATTTTTATATACTCTTTACTTATATTTTTTAAACCCCACTGTTCCGGTAACCTACGGCAACGGAAAGGTTGAATCAGAAAGGCTTCCCTGTATTGGACCAGTAGCGGTCATGTGGCCAGCATCAAAAGCTTGCTTACTCCAGCGCTCTTGGTAGCAAGAGAAGTAACCCAGATGAATGTGAGATAGCCATCTTGTCTCAATCAGAGAAGCGTTCATCCTTTATTTTTGTTCACTGATCATTAATATCTACATGAGTGAGTAGATTTACTTGAGTGGTTCCCAGCAGCAGAGGCAGGAGAGGCTTGGAGATGCGGGGGGAGGAAAGAAGAAAGAAGTAAGTCAACATAGCAATAGTTAACATCCACATCATCTTCAACCACCTCAATGTTAGATCAACAATTTCCATAGCCCAGTCATACAAAATTCTACTAACAATCTAATCATAATGTTTTCTTTCGGCCACCCCTACACCTCTTGTAACATAAAACAATAGAATTTTATTACATTTAATCATGTTTCATTTTTCAATCCACCAAACCACTCAAACCCAACCAGCTAACCAAAAGTGAAGTGTGTCTTACAATGCGGTTGAAGGCATACTTCATACACCCACCTTAGTTCACTTCTCTATATCTTATTATCTTTCATTGTCATCATATTTTATGCATTGTTGTATCTTTTTTTAGCCCTGATGAAGCCCTGCAAAGTGGATCAAAACGTCAGCTAATAAATAGTTGTTAACTAGTTTTTGGTCCTTTTTGACCCACCCCCGTCTATCTGTTTCATATTCTAAATTGTTATAAATTCAATATTGAAAAAACCAAGAATGATTTTATGGACTTGATAATCCTTTCAACTGTAAGGTTCATATGAACATCGTTCAAGGTTAAGTGAAATAAAAAAAGTAATTATTAGACAATTATGGAGACAAGCAATCGAAAGATGGAACTGCAAATGCTTCCACTAGTCAATGCTTATGTTAAAACAGACCTTTATTTAAGCTTTTTTCATTATTCCCTATTATCTTCTGCGACTTTCTATGCTAAATATTATTTTTTTCTCTTTGGCATTCCAACAATAAATAATAACTCTATATTACTCTTATTTCCGGAAATATGTTTTCTAATTGGAAAAATATTTCCCTGTTATCTATTTAAGATAATAATCAATTTCTTTCATAATTTATATTTATCCATTTTTCACTAATAGTAAAAATGAGAAATGGTTAATTATTTCAAACAAATAAAATAAAAGGTACTTTATAGAAAGAAATGTTGTTGTTGTTTGTTGCTTAAAGGCGTAAAACCCTCTGGTCATCAACGCCTGTGGCATGATAAAAGTAAAAAAGAAAGAAATAAATAAATAAATAAAAAATAGAAAAATAATTTTAAAAAAATAAAATAAAATAAAATAAATAAAAAACATAAAAATCGAAGAAGAGTTACAATTTATAAAGAAGGCGATATCCTTTTAAAAATTCAAATACTCGTGTAATTTTAGCTTCCTCATCTGCCATGTTGCCAAAGAAATGTTGTAATTTCGCCTTATAATCATTTTATAAAAAACATTTTAATGAGGATAACACCTAGTGGATATTAAAGACAATTAGATTGTATATTGAAACTCCAAGTTTAATTAAAATCCCTGGAGCCATTTTGTGGAAATTAAATAAATAAACGAAAAATCGATTTTATACCGTGGCGTTTCCGGTTAGTTCATTTTGTACAAGCTCGCAGGCACACACACTATTTTGCAATAATTTATTATTTTGATTAAAGGGACATTAAAACGGTACGTCCAAAACGCAAATTTAAAATTTTACACATGCCATACGAAGGTAAGTGAACGAAATAAAAAGATCCTTTGAACCGAGTTTCGATACCGTGTGTAAATCTATTCATATAGTCCAGTAAAAATATCTTTAATATCAAAATATCAAATTTAGTTGCACCTAGAAATGAGTGTAAATTAATTTCTATCGACGGATTCTTCTGTAAAAATGTTTTAAAAATAAGATGAAAAAAAATTTACCAATTAAAAAATTAATATATTTTCGATTTTTTTGCCAATATTCCTAAAGTATTGAAATTGGCTTAAAAATCATAGTGAATTAATTAGTAGTATATTTAACGAGCTTCAATTCGAGCCATAATATAGCCAATATTATTTTTCCAGAAAAAGTCAGTTTGTGAAATTATTTTGGCAAATATCATGAAAACTGCAATAACTCAGAAAATAATAATTATGAATTGCTTCATAGTGTGTTCAACGAGCTTCGAATTGAGCCTTTATGGAAATCTTTAAATTAAATATTTCCCTTGATGCAGTTTTTCTTACTAGAATATATTTTCCAAAAAAAAAAAATATTATTAATAATTAATATCTTTAAAAAAAAATATGGGTTGTTTGAAAAATATAGAACATAAAGAATTTTATTAGTGCTTATATTGAAGCTCGTTAAATATGCAAAAAATTAGTTTATGATAATTATTTTTCTTAGAACTGTAGTTTTCACGACGTTTGACAAAATATATTCACAAATGTTTGCACCTCTTCATTTGGAAAAAAAATATTGATGTTTGAAAAATTGTATCTCGGAAAATATTGAACGTAATGATTTTGATTTGGGTGCAAATCAAGGGCGAAGGATCAAAACTAGGGGTGGGCAAGCCAGAGTCAATCAGGCTGTTGCATTTCAGAAAAGGTGAATGAAATTTTAAGAAAATTATATAGAATTTGGTAGAGGTTTATTAGCTATTATATTTAGTATTTATTTAATAAAAAATATATTTTTTATTAAATTAATAATTGTTTGTCACTTCAAAAGCAGAGGGGAGCAGCTGCACGCCCTCCTGCCCCTCCCTGTGTATGCCAATAGCTCAAACATTAGTAAATATACACTACTACAAAAAAAATACTTATTGTAAAGTCGGTAGTTTTCCAGATACTGAGCATTGAGTAAAAAATGAACGAACACTTTCTCTTTTTCTAGTATAAAACATACTTCCAAATTTTGACCTTCAATAATCTAATAACTACTTTCAGAGGGCATTTAAAAAAATGTACCCCTTTCATTAACCATGTAAGGTCCACCAGATCGATCTGGTATTAAATAAATTAATAAATAATAATAAAGAGGACATTTGCTGTTAATTTTTGACAGAAAATGCGCGTAATCTTTAGAAAAAATGCAATGAAAAAATCATTATTTTGACGGGACAGAAACAAGATGACAAAGCAAAAACTTTTAACGGCTAAGCTTTTCATTTCTGGATATAAGGAACTTAATAAGAAATACAATAATGAAATATTTTCATTGCATATGGGTTTTTATGTATAAGCAAAAATGTACTGTACTACACCTGGCACTGGGTACTGTATTCCGGTCAGATCAGCTTTCTATTCAAAATTAAAGATGAAATATACCTCCATAATATCTTCTTATATACCGAAATTTAATCCTTTAAATTTTAATGATTTGGATATTCAAGCTACATTAGAGCTTATTGACTATAAATTAAAAAATATACGGTGGCCATTTTGAAAAATGTGGCATAGTAAGTCTACGCACGCTCAGGGTGCGTGGTAAGAGAGATAAACTTTTCACTAACGTCTTTTGCAAGTAGTTTTAGATTAGAATCCACTGAAAGAAATTAATTTAGAACTACTTCTTGGCTAACTAGCAATTGTACTAGATTGTTTAAGGTAAATACCTCTAGGGCGGCACCGTATACGTGCATACTTCAATTATATCCCTACATTACTGAGCTATACAAATATATTATAATTCTAAGAGATTTCAAACAAAACCTTTATTTTTTCAAATAACTATTAATTATTTACCGATCAAAGTTTTGCCAATTCAAGCTTGATCATGACAGAAAATCCCGTCACAGCAATGCATGCATGAGAATACACAGATGTTGCAATGATGAGTTTTTTTTTTCTTTTTCACATATTTCCTGATAGCTCTACTCCCCCTCTCTTCTCCAAGCTGAGGGATATGTACCGGAGGAAATGCCGGCATCGGAGGAGCTTTGCAGGAACGGGGCATCAATTTTCCGAGGCAGGGAAATATTTCACGCGAGAAAAAAAAAAAAGGAAACATTCTGAAGAAACAAATAACTTGAGGGGGTTTTTACTCACGTGGCTTATTCACTTATGCGGCAATATGGATGATAACCCTTTTAAGTAAATATGCTCATGTTGTAATAAGTTTTTGTGATTGGATATTAAATATATTTCAAATTAACGCAGTCAACGGCAATAATAGTAAAGGAGAAGGTTCTTCAAGGCCAACCATATCGCCAAACAAGTACGATGCTTACGTTTCGGCCAACATAACAGGCTTTCAACAGGGCTTCAAAATGCAAGATTCAATAAATATCAAAATTATATAATCATAAAATGGAAAATTAATGTTATTCTGGGACTACGTCCCTTTTGAATTACTATAATGTACAATTAAATGAAAACAGATTTAACCAAAAACTTTGATTATAAGAATAGCTCAGTTTAATCCATATCTGAAATATTAAATATATTAAAATACAATATAAAATAAATTGTTATTCTAAATTAAAAATAAAAGAAGTACAAAATAAAATATAGAATACAGAGTGGATAACTGGTTCTCCACGGGATCACTTCTGGCTTAAAAACAAATTTGGCGCCCTAATTGAACAAAAAAATCTTTGCACCATTTTCCATATATTATACTATATGTAATATTATTATTTGGCAGAATATACATATAATTATATATATGTAGCACACTGTATATTAGGACCAAAATTAGAAGAAAGAGTGAAAAGAAGAGAAATGTGACCGAAGGGAAAATACGAAGGGGCAGTTGGAATTTGATATTAGTAAGTGGCCATTGCACTAATCCCGTAATGCAGCACTAATCTTCCTAATGGTCTCACTGCTACATCTGTCATTATTTAATAACGGCACGTACCTTGACAGCTCTGAAGGGGAGGTGGCCAACTCTGCGTGATCTCGGTGCGTATATAACGTCATACAGGAGTAGGGTGATGATGGTGCCGTGCCCTAAGTGTTATCTATGTCATCACGTAAATAACAGATAATGTCTATCTCAATCCACGCATACAAACAAACGTGTTTGCAACAGCCAGAAGGTCTGTTATATCGTAATTTCAAACACAATATGCCGTATCTGCAAATTTTGGAATATATACATTACACTTTGACTAGGTATTCTATCGTTTTCAAAATGCCCAAAATATCAACTGAATATGTGCTGTTTCTAATTAAAATTTAAAAAAAAATTAATTGACTTTCATCAACATTTGAAATTAGCCTATGCCTTAGGTTTATATAGGTGTATATAGGTGTATGTGGTGTCCAGGAAGGATAAAAGAAAAAAAATTATTTATTTTTTTATTTATTTATAGAAATATACATAAAAATACATCTAGTAAATTTGATGTCAAATTTCAATAGTATGATTCAGAAATGCAAAGAAACTACCCATTGGTATCACTCTAATAACATTTCTACATTAAATGGTCTTAAGGCCATCTTCTTTCTTTTCAGGTGCCTCGAAGGTATGTCAGGAATGGAAAAGGAAGCAACTTTTGGGAACTAGCGAGCTTAGGTAGTTAGGGAACTTATAAAGGAAGGATTCATATCTGGTTCGGACTTAATCGGTTACATACAGAACATCAAGGTTTTTATGAATTATTTATTTGTGAAAAAGTAAGGAGCGTGGAGGATTTTAAGAAGAATTTGGTTTGTAAGAATTGAATACGAGAGGAATTCAAAGGTGTTAAAATACTAAAGATTTATTGATTAACACTGTGCTCACTATTCGAAAAATCTACTAAAAATAAATGTTATATGAATTATAAACTTCATAAAGTTTTATGAAAAAAAGTAGAATTTTTTTTCCCACTGACTCGCTTAAACACAGCTCTTTTCGTCAAGTTTAATTGACGATGGAACTCTTTGTTAATTTTAATTCCCATTGTTAATGTAATGTCAATATTAATGAAACGCTGTTTTACAGTTAAGGGTTCGATCGTTAATAAAACCGGTGAGTCTCTATGGACCGAACTGTGACGCAAAGCCTCCTGCCTAGTGCCGAATTCTTTTTAGTACGAAGAAAAATAATTCTTACTCCCTTTTTTACGCCATTTAGACAATATTATTTTAAATAAATGATGTTACATAATGCGTAAATTGCTAATTACTAACAATCCATTTTATATTAATTATATGCGTATGCCTTTATCTAGCCGAAGTTATATGCATAATTGCGTGATAGATGCCATCTAGACAGAAACAGCAGTATTGAAGATTGGTCCTGAAATTAATGAAAACAAGATGATTTTTAGGGACACTGACAACCTGAACACACGATTTTTTTGATTATAATTTGAAGAAATTCAAAAATTCTAGTGACTGGGGTCAGCATTGACTACATATAATATTATGAACCAGAAGATGTCTCAAATGCCGCAAATAGAATTTATCATTGTGTCCTCCATATGAAATGCCGTTCGCTTTCACGAAAAAAAAACTATTCCTATATAAAGTACTCGTATGGGTATGAAACATGATTGATAACAAAGACCAGATATAAATTCACAAATCATCAAAAGGGAAATCCTGGGAAAAACACATGGCCCATTCAAGTAGAATAAGAGTGGTCTTGATGTAGACAGTTGCGATTTCCCAGGGAATATAAAAATAAGATTTTTCTTGTTTTAAAGGTCAAGTCGATCCGTTTAAACTTTTCTTTTTTGAGTTGGAGGATGAAATATTTTTCTCATGATAATTTTAACCTCTTCTGGATAGGATACTTTAAACGGTTTGTTTTTTTGTTTCCCCTCCCACATTAACCTTAAAGTGAAATCAACTAATTAAAAAATTAGTTGATTTCACTCAGCTCCAGGTGGATGATCAAAGTCCGTATTTCTTTCAAGAGTGGGTCCTTGTTATTATAGCTATATTTTATAATTATAATTTTTATTGATTATAAATCATAAATAACTCAATACGTTTCTAAAAACACGATATAACGTTAAATAAATTCAGAAATGGACCATGGACTCCCCTAGCATAAATCAGCGGGCAGATCTATTACTAGCACAAGAGCCCGGTGGGAAAAAATTCAGTGATTTCACCCCGATTTTTTATTACTTTATGAGTATATCAAGTATACTAAGGGGGAATAAAAAATGGTGGCTGTCACAGAATTTAAAAAAAAAATCGTTTTTCATTCATTGCTATGGAGCTCATTTTTCATTTGAAGCTTTGAAACTTCTTATAAAACAAAAAAAATTCTGATGAAAAATTATTTAATAAAATAATTTAGAAAATTGTCTAAAATATGAGCCCTTTGTAGCACTGTTTACGTATAATAGCTCCCAAGATACATTTTTTTTTTTTTTTAAATAACATAGCTCCTTATTTTGTTACTAATAAAACCATCCATAAAGACCTAAATGTTCCTCATGTAACCGATCTAGCCCGAATCCGATATTATTCCTTCCATAATAAACTCCCTAACCACCCAAACCCACTCGTTTCTAAACTTGCTCCCTCTTCCATTCCTGGCAATCCTCCGAGGCGCCTGAAAAGAAGATTGCCTCGTGACCTTATATTGTAAACTGTTTTTAGAGTTCTACTACTGGGTAGTTTCTTTACATCTTGTATCATATCATTATGTCATTATGATCAAATTTACTGGTTGTATTTTTTATACAGTTGTAAATATCAATAAATAAATAAAATAAAAAATAATAACATATCATGAAATATATATTGAAAAATCATTAGCGAATTCAATGCGGTAAAACTCTATGTCAGAAATCATGAGATAGATTACTATTAGCACTCATATTAAAGGTAGTTTAATATGCTATAAAGTTGTTCATCACGTTCATCTATGTAGGAGCAGTATTTTTCATGGCATTTGTCAAAATAAATATTTAGATGCCGATGATGGAACAACTAGAAATCTATTTATTTTAGCAAATATAATGAAACATAATATACCTACGAAGATAAACGTTTCATACTACTTTATATTGCGTTAAACTAGTGCTAATAAACGCCTGTACGTTTTATGGTTTTTGAGATAAAGATTTTCCATAATAAGATGGCCACAAAACCTGCTAACGTAAAACGTCCTTAGAGTGCTACCAATGGGTAGTTTCTCTACACGCTTGTAACACTCCAATTTAACAGGGATCAGATTTACTAAATGTATTTTAATGTACAGTTGTAAATAGCAATAAATAAATATTTAAAAAAAAAAAAAGATCTTCCACAATAAATTCACTGTTGGTTTTTCAATACATTTTTTTTATGAAATGTTGCTATTAAAAAAAAACTGTCTCGGGAAATATTGAACGTAAACAACTCTACTAGAGCTCACATTTTAATAAATTTACTCTACTTTAAATGATGTTCTATTAGGTTTTCTGAAGTTGTGTTAATAGAATGTTGTGTGTGTAGAACAGAATGTTCTGTGTGTAGAAGAGAATGTTGTGTGTGTAGAAGAGAATGTGGTGTGTGTAGTACAGAATGTTGTGTGTGTAGAATAGAATGGTGTGCGTGTAGAATAGAATGTTGTGTGAACAAATAATACTCAGTAACTCACTAATTTTTCTTGGTATCTCCAAAACTGCAATGCCTATGAAACTAAAATTATAAATAGTGTTTCAAAGATTTAATTTTTATAATAATTAATAGAGTATACACTCCATAATCACTCATTTTAAAGAAAAAAATATCTAAAACTGAGCAGTATTAGCAAAGAAACAACGTACTGGACTAAATTAAAATATCATCAAAATCTATAATATTTTACTTTATTATTATTCATATAGTTTATCGTTTTCTGAATGGGTATGAAATGCCACAATTAATGTACTACTCAAAAATGTCCGTCGATTAATTTTTTACTTCTTTATTTAAATAGATCATTAATTTTCGTGACATACAATGGTTTATAACCGTTTACAGTTTTACTGAATGTTTATATAGGCAGTTAAATTAGGAGGAGGGAGAGTGGAAAACTCTGTTTGACGCCTATTTGATTTTTGTTTAATCTATTAGCTCTTAAGAATTCTTTTTGGATATATCGAAAGTTCTATTGTGTTCTTCACATCTCCACTATTGTTTAAAAAAAGTTATTTATTTCTCATGAAACAATTAAATCACTTTTCCCTTTTTTATTATTACCAGTATAATATGTATTATTATTGTTATTAATAAATTTTTTTTAAATTTATAAATAATGAAAATACTTTAATTTTGAAATGTTGACGAGTTGTTAAAGTAAGTAAGATTTACATTTTATCAATTAGGAACCCCTTTGATAAAGGCTAACAGAATAAATAATAAAAACATCAATTATAAAATAGCCGGGACAATTGAAGAAAGAAAGTCAGAAAAGTGCGACCTAATATTTTAATTAAATACTTTAATGAAGATGTTAAAATGAAAATCATTGCACCGTGAATTAAATTTTTTAACAGGAGATAAAAGAGATGAATTCCTTGTTTTATTGGTTAATTAGGGAGGTTCATAATGCACAAACACGTCGTAGGGCCATTTATACAAATATTTTACACAGATGAAAATTAGAAGATTGACTGTTAATGAATTGTTGTAAATGGTTCTATATTCCATAAACTAAGGGCTTCTATCGCTTTAACTCTAAGAAAGTTGATGTAAAAATTCAACCTTTTCTAACTCCTGTCAGTGCAGTGCAAATTGCAGACTACCAAAAAAAAAAAAAATCAAAACCTGCTGCAAGGTAATACTCTTTGATGACACCACTAACTTCCCTTAACCAGAGGTGATAATACCATCGTATATTATTCTGCGTCGAAGGGATTTCCCTTGCCTGGCTTCGTGAATGCAAGAAGATATAGATCCGGGCCGTGGTGTAAGGAAGGCAGTAAACACGATAGGGAACAGCTATGTTAAACTAACAGGGCCGTAAGCAGATCTGTTCCTGGCAGTGCGAGAGATATATTGGCACAGCCCGCTCCTGTCTTTGAGAGCTAGCCACTAAATCAACGACTATATTATATATCTGTAATAAACTGTAAACCCCCTCGCGATTCGCTGTTTTAGCGACCCACCTGTCATATAGGTTGTTGTATTTTTTTTCAACGATTCTTTAGCATAAAGTTTCGTCATGGATAAAGAATTAATTATAATATTAAAAATTTAATTATATTTCCCAAATATTACAATTTGAACTAGGCCACATTTTCCTCGACTACATGAAAGGAAACACCCATAATATTGTTACTCATCTTTCATAATGTTCTATACTCAGATAAGATGAGAATTGACTGAAACTCTTTGTTTGAAGCAGTGTGACAAAGAAGGAATTTTGTGAGACAAATTAATAAGGAGTAACAGGAGCAGCTTAGACAATTAAACTGTAAATGTTTCACTTATCCATGCATCATCTGGACTGGAAAATCTTGTTGATACATTTTAGACTCTTAATGCAACATGTGCTGCCAGTATTTTCTAATTACGTGGTCAAAAGTTTTATAATCCAGATCATTCGTAAATAAGGGGAAACGTTAACTGTTTATTAGTTCAATACTAATTGGGTGACTTGAGGCTTTATGCAAAAATCTTCAAATAGTACTCTCATGAGAACAAATAAATGAACATAATACTATATAGATATTTTTTGAAATAATTAGGAATTCCTTGTTATTTAGCATGTTCTTTATTTTATAGCGTACGAATCAACATAAAACTCTTTAAAATTATAGAATTTAAAGTGTATTGAAATGCATAAATACGGCTCATTCTTCGACCAAGCTTTAGGATGCGCATGTTCTTGTGTTTTTTTTGTTGTTGTTTTTTTTTCGTCCGTTTCTAATACTTATTAATATCAGCGACTAATATGTAATCGATCATGCTGGCTAAACGATGTAAACACAAGAAACTCGTGAAATAGAAGAAAACTTGAATGTAAAAAATAAACATTGAAAAATTGTTAATAGATATCAGAAGATATTATTTTTAAACTCATAAAGAAGCTTTAATAAATAGCTTTACTGTAATAAGTTTTCGTATGACTAAACTAAAAATGTCTTTTCGTTCAAATTGTATAAAGGCGATCGGCGATACAGCGTATACAATACAAGCGTAATGCCGTATTTAATTTAAGTTATTGTTTCTTTCTGATCCAAAACCAATTTTCGTACCCAATGATTTACTTTCAGAATGCGAACAATGTAAAGAAGTAATATTTTTCTTCTCTGAATGCTAAATAACATGAACGGGGTCAGAACCTAAATATGATCTGGAATTGACAAGAAGGAGGCCCAAGGAGTTGCCTTTGTCTTTCAGTTCTTCAGGTGTCAGCCAGTGGAGAATATCCGAGTCAGCGTTAGCTTCAAAGGAACGTCACCTTGTCCTGTCGAAAACTGTTTCCCCTGTCAGGTGCTATTTTACTACTCTTCTTCGAAAACCTCAGGGTTATTTGACCTTTACTGACCCTTTACCCGAACTACTTTATTTGGACCGTAAGTTTACTCTATAACTACGCGTAACCATTGTACTTGTTAAAACTTGATGAAAATTTGTGCATCGATTTTATTCGCATACTTTTGTGCATTGTTTGCTGTTTAAACAAATTTAAATACTTAATTAATACCCAAAAAATAGAAAAATAAGAAGGGTATTGCTATTTCATGAACCTGATAACTAGGAAACGGATTTATGTGCATTAAAAAACGAAAATCGTTCAGCAAAAAATTCCCAAAATCGTACAGTAAAAACCCCCAAAAATGTGTTAATCAACTAAATACTTGAATAATCGTCATTATTATTTAATTTCTAATTTAAACACGTGTTTTCCTAACCTTGTTTAAATTAAATTAAACTTGCTAAATGCTCTCTATATTTATGCAAACATATATGAGCCTATAACGTAAACTGATTGAAAACCTAAATTTTGTCGAAAATTAAAGAGCTATGAGGTAGTTAATTGTATTCAATGATTTTATATTACTGTTATGAAGGCTGATATTCAATTTTTTTCAAATATTCAAGGGGCAATATAGATAAGATTATTTATTCTTTCAAGGAACATTCCCATCTTAATTTTCCTAAAATTTTAGATAGCATTTTCTTCAGCTTAACTTTTCTATTGTGTAATTATGTACGAATTTAAGATTAACCAAAAAAATAACAAGTCATAAGTCATTGTAGAAAATCTTTAGAAAACTTATTACAAAGACATAAGTATAATCGTATTGATCAGATCAATTTTTTTTTTTTATTTTTATTTAGAATAATATAGATAAGAAATAAATGTAATAATATGACAGTCGAAAGGTTAATCACTGACAAGGAAGTTAAAAATATAACACTGGAACTTATCCATAACATGTTTATTCTAGAGAGACTTTTTGATAGTTGGTCGAAACCAGTGGTCATTAATACTAAGAAAGATGTTGAAAAAAAAAATCAAAATCAAAATCTGCTGCTAAAATCCACGAAGGGCTTCAGGGGTTCAGTACTTAACAGTAAAGAAGTACTGTTACTAGACCAGCGGTTGTGCAAGGAGGTGAATTTGATCAAAATCACGCTCGATCACCAGATTTTTATCCAATTAAGGGTACCCAATTTAAGAGGCTGGGTGGACCCTAGGAGGGCTCCAGAACCCACAGGAGTTGACTCATGGCTACAGTGTAACAGAAAACAATTTTCTCCCCTGCCGGGTTCGAACTCAGGTCCTTGGAGTTAGTAGCCACGCGCCTTACCCCGTGGTCATCGCGCTCCCCCATCAAACTGTTAGAATTTTATATTTATATTTTTCCTTTTTTTCTCCTTTATTTATACATAAGATTATTTAAAATTTAGTATTTATCAAATTTTTATAATCGCTAACAATGTGTACTATTTATTTATTTCAAATAAACAAAATTACTTAAGTTCTTCAGAGAAAGATTTTTAAAAATTCGTTATTTAAACCCTGATAAACTATTTCAATCAGAATAATATCTAGCTAATATTAAATATCATTTAATTGGCATGAAAAGTTCAATTAAAATCGTTAGAGTTGTAT
The DNA here is from genome assembly GCF_000696795.3 of Halyomorpha halys. Classification (NCBI taxonomy): domain Eukaryota; kingdom Metazoa; phylum Arthropoda; class Insecta; order Hemiptera; family Pentatomidae; genus Halyomorpha; species Halyomorpha halys. The sequence goes on along the minus strand of NW_027107578.1, from coordinate 2,148,630 downwards.
TTGAGAAAATCGATAAAATGTGAACAATCGATTTTACAAAGTGGTACTTCTGGTCAGTCGATTTTATCGAAAAAGCTTCTGTCACATCCCAGGCATACTCTCACTGTATTAAATATGTAACTTTAGTTTTGTAAGATGTTTCCTTTTTGAGCTGTGCTCTGATCACATACACACAGACACGGACTCATTTTGCAAGACTAGTATGTTTTTGGACTCAGGGAGGCTCAAAAAACATGTATTTCCATCGAAAATTCATACGACACAATCTCATATGATTTTATACTAAGGAAAGATATATGTTTTAATGTGCAGACATTTTGCAGTATACTTCAAACTCTGATGAAGATTCAAGAGAGAATAATATTTTTATTATTTTATAGTTAAGGATTGGAAATTCTTAAAACATATTTTTCATTTTATCATTTATTAATTTTTAAATTGTTTTGGCCTGCAAAAATTAACCCATATAGTTTGGGTATTATTGATTTTACTATTTATATATTTTTTAATTGCTCGGGCAAGCAAAAATCATATGGTTGAGGACTGGAAATTCTTAAAATATATTTTGGATTTTACTATTTATTTATTTTTAAATTACTTGGGCTAGCAAAAATTAATCGAAATTATATTGTTGAGGGCTGGAAATTCTTAAAATATATTTTTGATTTTACTATTTATTTATTTTTAAATTGCTTAGGGCTAGCAAAAATGAATCGAAATTATATGGTTGAGGGCTGGAAATTTTAAAAATATATTTTTGATTTTATTATTTTTTTTTTTAATTGTTCGGGCCAGCAAAAATGAATCGAAATCATATAAGTTTACAAGACCTTGACGTTTCGATTTCCCGTCTTTCAATCAAGCTACTCATTTAAGTACGCAAATCAGTTGAAATTAGTAATTATTTCTTTCCCTCAAATATAAAATTTTTATTGTATATTATTTATTCCTTTTATTTTTCATTCTTTATATGAGCGATGATATTTTTCCAAACAATTTGTAAAAAGTATAATGCAATAATTAAATCAGTTTATTTTATTATGAATTAAAAACTTTCTTATAAATAAAAAAAAAATACCAATTTATAAAATGAACGCGAAAGATGGAATCAGTAAGTAAAGAGTAATTTGAGATCACTGCCTTGTGGGGGGGGGGAGGAGGAAGGCGTCGGGAAAGTTGCCTGAAAGGTATTCGATGAACTGCGAAATTCATCAAAATGGAAACTTCTGTAATAAATACTAGCTTTTGAAATTCCGAAGCAGCCTCCTTCAAGAAATTTTATAGCCCTTCTCAAAGGGCAACTTTAATAATTCTCCTCTTCTTTCTAGTGTGCTCTTTAAGTTTTAAGGAAATAATTTAATTTTCCTAAATAATACAGCAAATTTACTGACTAAATATAATATACTAACGGTTTTGAAGTACAACTTTGAAATGAAATTGGAAAATATTTCATCACGTCCGTTTTATTTAGCACATTTAAAAGAGGAAGATTTTTGGGGATAAAAAGGTAGTTATATTTTATAGACATTATTGTGAAATTATTCCCTTATCATTCAGATAACCCACTCTTTTCTATGTCATAATACCGCAAAAAATTATATCTAGTAATATACGCAGGTTAGCTTGAACCCAAACTTGAAAATTCTATAAGCAGGAACAGGTCATATTATTGTTATTATTGTCTCCTTGTTTCTCTAAGATTTGAGGAATATAATGTCTAACTCAGCCCGGATAACTCAAGGGAATGTAATTAATTTTACTTAATTAAATATCTCTTCTGCACCTTCCCATTTATGATCAATCCATTGGGTGATAAGACTACCGCACCTATGAGACATTTTCTCACGTGCGACTGAGGCTGCTATGAAGATATTCAAGTTGTAAGCCAAGTGAATTTAATTCATAAAAATGATTTTTTCTCGAGGAAAAAATTAGCAGAACTAGGGAAACGTAGGTTTTAAGAGGCCCGTATTTCATTAGGTACATATTATTTACTGTGAATTATATTTCGATACTATAAGTGTATATTAGGGTGGTCCTTATAACAAAAATTTGTGTTTTCATGTTTTCACTTCATCGCTGCGCCACACTCCCTATTACGGAAAAATTGTGTGCATTCTGTCCCAGAACAGCGAATAAAAAAAAAAAAAAAAAGAATTGTCACCAGGGTAAAAGACCGATAAGTCGCAATCATTCGATGTTTACTTGCACCAGTAGTGCACAAGAGATTTCTTCAAACTGAGCATTTTTTGTTCTTTTAATTCGTGTTATGTTCTTATAATATTATATATATATATTGATTATTTTTATAACTTTTTCTATCTCAAAATATTATTTTATGTTAATTACTGTTTTCTAATTATGTTTGTTTTGTTTTTTTAAATTAGTTTGCACTTATATCAAAATTATTTTTTTCCGTACTTTTTTTGTTATGCTTAAACAACCTAATTTAAATCAAAATTTTATATTTTTAAAAATGTGGTCAAAATCTCTAAATATGAAATGTGAGAAAAGTCTCATGCGCGGCCATGCGTGTTAAATTCGACCTAGCGACCGATGACGTAACTATCTATATAATATATAATATATTATATAACGTTATGATTATTGCACTTATACTAAGTGACGGAAAGACCTTCTTTACCCCTACTTCTTTGAGACTCTTGTTTTCATACGCCTCTCTTCGTTTATATATCCCATAAGCATTGTTTATTTCTCGCGAAGCACATACGTTTTTTGGAATTTGATAGAGTATTGTCATCTTGTTTAAACATTATATTTTTATTCTGTTACTAGTCAGGCTAATATATCGGTTTGAGGGGAGGTTCATTCCTCCTATTTTTATCTACCTCAGGTCCTACTTTTAGTTTGAGGGCATTCGCCAAAAAGTGATACTAAATTCGAAAAACAAAAATTATAGCAAGATTGGGACTTTTTGAAAATATGACTCCATAAAATACTCTTGGCTCTTTAAATACAGTATCTAGTAATTCAGAACTTTTCACGTAGATTTAAAATCTATTAACTAATTTTTATATTTATTATTAAACAAAATAGACCTATTTTTTTCTTATCCTTCATTAAAATAGAAATAGTGCTTTGTTTATATATAACACATGAAATGTATTATATATACTTCACTGAGCCTTCTCTCTTTGGATGAAGCTGGTTTGAAAAACGCTTTCTTAGTCCACTCAGCACAAGAGCAACAGATCTTGACATTGTTCACTAGATAAATTAAGAGCAGCATGCTGGTCACAAAGTATTCCAAGTACAACTTGAGCTTACAACCGAGGCCGTTAATCAATGAAGGGCTTATTCATCTAGTAATTTGATCTCATTAAGTGTTTGGCCAAAATTACCTCATGTATAGATACTCTTTTTATTTAATATAATTATAATTTTTCAAATTAATATCAATATGAAAATATGCCAAATTACAATGACAACATATGAAAATTATCAGTTACATTAGTTTAGGGCAACAGGGACACGATGTTTATTTGTTAATGTCATTAATTTATAAATGAATATGAATCCGTATCAATTTTAGCTATTGTTTTATGTGTAGCTAATTTTTGCCCAACTCTGGTTGAAGGTATCAGTTAATTCAATCTCATAGTAACCAACTCAGTAGATGTTAATAAATAATTATTAAATAGTGAATTATAATGGTAATTACCAAAAGCAAGAGAAGCTTCCAGGAAATATGAACAGAAAGAGATTCCTAAAATATCATTTTTATTTTGTTTTAGCCCCTAATTTTTAAGGAATTCTAGTTATTCTTAGCAGCTAAAGCGATAAAGGAAAAGTTAAATTTTCAATATAGGACAATTAGTATTTCCAGTTTTCTCCTTTTTTGTCTTTCTGAATTGCTTATTAGGAATATTATACAAATATAAAATTATGAAAAGGCTACTTAATTAAATTTTAGGAAGATAGTCCGGGTAGCGGTCAATAAATGTATCAACATAGTAAAAGAAAATTATTTATTGTTAACGGAACGGTTCACTCCACTTTACAGAGCTTCGTATGGGCTATCAGATTGAAACAGAGGTGAGTTTCAGTTAATATCTTTTCTTTTTTTATAACGTTTATGGTAAAAGCGACTGAACGGAAGAGTAACTTTTTACAATCTGGTTTCCTCATTTTTTAGTTGTTTTTTTTCATAACGGTCTGGACTGTTTTTATTATTTTTTAAAAAATATTTATTTATTGCTATTTACAACTGTACATTATAATACATTTAGTAAATCTGATCTAAGTTAAATTGGAGTGTTACAGGCGTGTAGAGAAACTACCCATTGGTAGCACTCTAATTACATTTTACATTAGCTGGTCTCGTGGCCATCTTCTTTTCAGGCGCCTCGGAGGATTGTCAGGGATGGAAGAGGATGCAAGGTTAGAAACTAGGGGTTTATAATGGAAAGAGTGATATCTGGTTCGGACTAAATCGGTTACATAGGGAACATTAAGGTCTTTATGTATGATTTTATTTGAGACAAAGGAATTCGAAGGTTTAGTGGAGCCCCAAATATCAACTCCATATTGTTTTTATTAAATTTGTTAAATCAATGTACAATATAACAGTCTTAAATATTATCTAGATTTTTCTCAATTAAATAATTATTTAAATACATAATTACAACAAAGCTTAACTGCTGAATTTTTAAAATGACTTTAAAAGTACCTTTAATTTCGTTTATTTAAAATAATCAACAATCCTTCATTGTTAACAGTAATAGATAATGGAAAAATATTAACTGCGAATGTATTTTATATTCAGCTGAACAGAGGATAGTGTAAGAAACATTGTTCTCAGGTTGAGAACGGAATTAATATAGACTTTAATACACCGTTAAATAGCTCAAGATTTTAGAAAATAATACTTACCATATGAATCGTAGGAGGTAATAGTGACGAAATATAAATAAAAGGTTGGTTTTTACCAACTAATTTCACCCAAATTAGGTTTTGGCGATCTTCAAATAGGCAGGGACATGCGCATTACGTTTTTATGGTTGCTCCAGTTAAATAAATGTTTTCGAGTTTCCATTCTCATGACTACGGCTTAGCAACAAGGAGGGTATGTTTCGCAAAAACCTATCCTTTTTATGAATGTAACGCAAACGATTTAGTCGATTTTAGTTGCCTCTTATTATTTAATCAGATACTGTAAATAGTATAAAAATAACTTGAAAAACGTTAAAATAAAAAAAAAAAAAAAAAAAAAAAAAAAAAAAAAAAAAAAAAAAAAAAAAAAAAAAAAAAAAAAAAAAAAGAGTATAAAATATAAAAACATGTATAATGAGGTGTAGATAGTTGACCGTAGATTAATGATTGGAGAAGTTTGTCGGGGGGGTGCGGTCAACCAAGAACAACAAAAATAAACAAAAACCATATTTATTTATTTTATGCCGACGTTTTGGCCTGAGTTTCAGGTCTTCATCAGGGCTATAGAACAAAAGAGATAACAATAACATTCAGAGAAACATAAAATTGAAAAGAAATAGTATATTGGTAAATGTTTTCAACTAGCAATAATCGCACCTCAATACTATTTCCTTTTAAATTTTATGTTTATCTAAATGTTGTTGTTATCTCTTTTGTTCTATAGCCCTGATGAAGACCTGAAACTCAGGTTGAAATGTCGGCATAAAATAAATAAATATGGTTTTTGTTTATTTATGTTGTTCTTTGCTGACCGCACCCCCCGACAAACTTCTCCAAACATTAAAAACATTTATAGGTGAGTGCATATGTGAAAAAATAGAAAAGAGAGGGGGGTATATGAATGTAAAAAAATACAGTAATTATGGATTTAAGAAATGATAAGTTATAAGCAAATAAATTAAAATTGAATGTTAATTAAATTGTATTAAATGTAACCAATATATTTTTAATGACAAGAATATAAAAGAGTCGTAACCTGTTGAAGGTAGGTTCTGTTATGAATAATGTTTCTAAGTGGAAAAAGAGAAGATTATTTATGAGAAAAGGTTTTAGATTTAAAATATAAAAAGTTATGTAATTAAATAATCAATTTAAAAACATTATTTGAAACTTTTATGATATTATTTTAATATTTAATTTATTTTAATGATATGACATGAGCAATTAGCCTGGAGAAAAGATTTTAAAGAACATGACATCAATATTTAAAGTATAGCCAAAAATATTAGTATATAGTTAAGGAAACAATGTAATTAATATAAAAACAAAAATTTTTATAGGTTGTCTCCTTGAAAATTGCATGAGGGCCGAAACGTTGGAGAATTTTTGAAATTAAAAATTAAGAGTTTATGTGGATCAAAATTGTATGTGGTAATAATGAGAAAATAAATGTTTTTCTGTGGTTTTTATAAAAATAATAAGATTTTACTGTCACTATTATTATTTTCAATATTATCATCCATTCAGTATTATAATCCTGAATGATAAAGATATTTCTGTTTTGAAATATACAAGGATTGATTGAAATGAGATGGATCTCAACGTGGTAATTGAAAGTTATATGATGCGCGAATCAGATTTTTATGAATATAAATTAGGTCTAAATCACATTGATTAATAAATTAATAAATTGTGAATCCTTTGCCAGATTGTTCAACTGTATTGTTCCAGACCAAAATCTTTATTGCTATTCTAGCTCTGGAAGATGGGTTAGTCTCCAATCCGCTTTTGATAATAATTCCTTTTAGCCACATAGCAATTATCTGACAGATATTTAAATAATAAAAAAGTTAAAAAGCCACAAGCGTTTGGGTAGTAATCGCTGAACGACAGAATGGAGGAGCAATTTGAAGTGAGTGCAGCCTTTTCATATGCGGTCGTGTTGGTTGTTAGCGTTGCTATCTTTTCATATCAGCTTCATTTAAAAGCGTCCATTCACTCCAATCTTTTAGTTTTTTAAATATATATTTTACTACACAGGGAAACATTCTAATTCCTAAAACGCCACGTTATACTGCATTTGAAACCTTACTCTAATTTTTTAGATATGTTATGAAATACAGTTTCACGTTAAAACAACTCAGAAAATGGAAATTTAAACATAGCAATAGTTAATTGGTTAGGGTCGATCATATTTGGTTTATCATATCTTCTATATTTTAGATTAGATTTGTCTATTTATATCCGTGGTAATGAAGTGACGTTATATTGACATATAAATGCGATAAACTTACAAAAAATACACTGTGGTTTCAACAGCGTAAAATTTGAACAATAAAAAGTACAACCACATTACTTTTCCGCTGAGGCATGAAAAGTGTCCTCCAGTTTAACCAAATAACTAATCTATCCCCAAACTACGCAGAGTACCTCCTGCATAATACTACAATGACGTAAAGTCCAAATATTAAGAAAAAAATGCCAGCCACTCAATCTGAACTTGATTACATCCATTCCCTATCCAGACGAAACACAAAATTAAGTACACACACGTACTCACAAAAACTAGTTTCGACATACTTCCTACAAATTTTTGCGGAATCGCAAAAACGAATTACATGGGAATGAAAAAAAAATTGGAAGAAGTAGTGCTATGTGAAGGTGTTAATGCCCCTCATGCCATTTGTTAATTAATGTTACCCTCTAGCAATTTTCTGATTGTCAATCTCGTATATGACAAGTGCGAATAGAGATATGATGAGAAAATAAAATTCTCGGTATACAATAAAGCAGAAAATAGAATTGAAAAATACATTATGTGATGAATAAATACTCGTACAACACTAAAAATATTAAATATGTCCCATTTACCCTATTATCATTTTCTCTAAGTCTCACACAAAGATTGTATTGGCGCGGTAATTTTGTATTAATTTTGCTGTATAGAGATCAGCAATTCAACTTAAACAAACATTGCATCCTGAACTGATGCACGAACCATACCGGATTTTTATTAATTCATTTGTAAATCAGTCTCTAAATAAAAAAAGGTTTGTTTCAATATGTTAAAAAAAATTAATTTTTTATGCGAAATTTCTATCTTTAAAATTATCAACAACACTAGAACGGCTAAGAAAACATTATTTAAAGTAGAGTAAATTTGCTGAAATATCAGCCCTAATAGATCTATTTACGTCCAATAGTTCTCGAGATATAGTTTTTTAAAAAGCAAAATTCAATGAAAGATAGAAAATGAAAGATTAGTGGTTAGTGAATTTATTTTGAGAAATCTATACCTTAGGAACTATGTAACGTATTGATGTCTATCAGCACTAAAATCAAAGCTATTTTATGTACTATAAAGTAACTTATGACATTTATCTTCGTAGGAATAGAAGTTTATATGATATTTGCTAAAATAAATTGATTTATAGTTGTATGGACAATAAGTTTGAAAAAAATTATTTCTGAAATTATAAGACGTACAGGTGTCAGCCAGCATCCAAATTAAAGCTAGTTAAACTTGCTATAAAATAGTTTATAACGATTATCTTTGTAGGAGTAGTAGATTTTATAATATTTGACAAAATAAATTCAAAAAATTTCTAGTTGTTTGACTAAAATGTTTGATTTTTTAAAAATACGTCTCAAGAACCATAAGAGATATGTTGTTATATAGATATGTCTGTCAGCACTCAAAATAAACTTACTATAAAGTAGTTTATGACATGTATCTTTGTAGTGATTGTAGTTTTTATGATATTCGCATATGAATATAAATTTCGCACATTAAAATTTGTCTGAACAACTATAAATAAATTTATTTTAGTAAATTTCATTAAAACTACTATTCCTACGAACATAAAGGTCATAAACCACTTTCTAGCACATTAAAATACCTTTTATTTGAGTGCTGATAGACATCTATACGTTACATAGTTCCTGAGATATTAATTTCTCAATATAAATTCATTGATTACTGGTCTTTCAGTACATTCTGTACAACATTTTTATGAAATGTTGTTTTTTAAAAAGCTATATCTCGAGAACTATTACCGTAAATAGCTCTATTAGGGCTCATATTTTAGTACATTTTCTCTACTTCAAATGACGTACTCTTAGGTTTTCTAGTATTGTTGGTATGAGTTCCGAATGAAAAATAAATTTTTCATATCGTTTTGAAACCGCCGCCAATTTTTATTCTCCCTACCTATACTTGGTAGACTCATCAATTTCGACTAGTAATTATTCATAGTTTTCATTACAATAATCAAAAATTGGGATGAAATAACTACCTTTTTTCTCCTCTTTGGCTCTTGTACTATAATGATAAAATACTCTTCGATACAGGTTGCACATGATTGGTGTCATAAAATAGAATAGATCAGGACTTTGAAATAGTAAAAGGGAACTGAGAGCCGATAAAGGTCAGACCCCAATAAAGCGGCTCGTTCTCAATGTTAAGTACGGGGGGACAGAAACTAAAGTCCTTCCCTGTAGCTCTCTGAATCATTCATGAATGATAATAAGTCCCCATTCTGATTTTTTCTTTGTTTTGTTCCTTTTTACTGACTTTTTACATTATTGAGGAATTCGGGAAATGAGATGAAATAAGCAGTCAAGTTCTTTTGTTTGTTCTTTTTATATCGATGTTTTATCCCGCAAAAGGGATATAAATTATGATCGATCCGTTCGGATTAGGAATCTAGAAGCAGAGTTTTTTTTTTCAGAATAATTGAGGGTTCTGGAGCAATACGTTCGCCATTCTACAAAATTTGGGTGAATTAAAAAAAAAAATTCCAAATGCACCGTTTTAGCTACATAAATGTAATATATTTTTTATAATACATGTCTTAATGATAATTTCAGAACCTCATAACTACAAAACGATGCTTTTCTAGAATAGTGGCACACCTGAAAAAGCAAAAAAAAAAATTGACTTTATTTTGAAATAGACGTTTTCTAAAAATAATGTCCATAGACAGTTTTTTCCTCTGTTGACCCTCAAAGCTTAAAACCCTTAAAGCTAGTAGGGTTTTTAAAAAATAATCACATTCTGCGGTACAATTTATAAAATACGTCAAATACTATACAGTATATTTTATTTTTATGAGATGTGAAACAATTTAAGGAACAGCGATATGTTTAAATACCACTTTTCTTTACTCTCAACCTTGTCATTTCTTTATATGGCTGGTTAGCCTAAGCGCAACCTGCGAATTCTATCCTGAGTAGAAGGGTTGAGTTTTCAACCCGTGGGACTGCAACGAAATAAAAGTCAACTCATCCAGGCCAGAATTGAACCGTCACCACTGTTGAAATAAAATGCTTTAACTTCCTCAGCAACAACGACCACAGATGCGCTCTAAAACTATCAAGAAATCTAACTGGACCAACTGGAATCTCCTTTCTTCTTCTAAGTTTTGAAGAAGAAGCTAAAAAAGATTATAGTTATCTCATTTATTGCACTAACACTCAAATTAAACATAAAGTTTAAGGAAAAACAAATATATACAGAACTAAATTCATAAAAATACTGTCATTATTAATAAAAATCATTATATACACAACGGAATAGCTATCTCCCAGGCCGAAGTTTGATTCTGGCTATAGCAGATAATTATATATTCTGATAAATTAGCCATGAATCGATTTTGGAATCGGTAGACACTCCACACTCACAAGCCTTCTGTGTTTACTGAAGTGAGATGCTATGAGGTGTGTTGGACAGTTGAGAAATACGTAAAAAATAGAAATAAAAAAAAAACTATATGAAAAAAATGAGACTGTTGAAATTGACAAAAAACAAAAAAATAATAATAATAAAAAAGGCTACGGATGTGGATATAACAGTGATAATTAATTTGGCTATTAGAATAAGAAGACTTAAGCTAGTAATGGTGCAGCTGGGAGGGAGTTACTGGGATCTCTTGGAGCCCTGTTTCTCCTTCCACACGAGGGCGTCAAATCTTGGTTTGAAGATCACAATGCTGAATGTAAATATTGATAAAGCTTTTAATAGTTTTCACATATTTATTTTATTTTTACTTGAATTTAATTTTATTTATCTTAATTATTTTGATATTACATATTGTTAAATACTTTTACTATTTTTTTACCTTTCTTCTTATTCAGTATATATGGTATGAATGAATACTTAGAACGGTAATAATTTTGTTATTCTTCAATGAAATCTGTAAAATAATATTTTATCCTATTTATTATAACAATGAAAATTTCAATTTTCAATACAAATTGTGCCTTGACTTAGGCTTGAAAAAATACGTTTTTAACTTTTGCATAATTGCACTGGAAAGTCCTTCTTGAAAATCTTCAGATTGGGAAGAACGGGCCTAGACAGGGCTATAGAAATTCAGACCTGAAATTCAGGTCGAAACGTCGGCATAAAATAAATAAATATGGTTTTGTTTATTTATGTTGTTCTTTGCTGACCGCACCCCCCGACAAACTTCTCCAATCATTAAATAACTTTTCATCTGTTTCCCAAACAGAACAGGGGTAGATAAGTCGTTGGTAATGTAAATAATAATTGGTAATGTAAACAAATAAATCGAAATTTGTTAGTTTATTATTTCTTTTTTATTTTATGTTTCTCTGAATGATAGTTGTTGTCTCTTTTTGTTTTATGGCCCTGATGAAGACTTGAAAATCATATAAATACTTTTTTTGTTTATTTTAGTTTTTTTTTCTGACAACACCCCCGGCCATCTTTTCTACTTACAATATTTTTACTTCTAACTCAATTGAGGTGATCAGTTACAGAACCACAAAAATAATGAACGAGATGGCAGTGGAAATTGGAGACTCTTAAATTGTCAACTAAGTTAACAAGAAGGGACAGTTGAGGTGTTAGAAGCCTTCAAAACATGGCAAAATTTTGTTTTAAATATATATTTAGATATATTAGCCATCAACGAATTTCACAAAAATCGGTCCTATGGGTTATGAAACGGATATAAATGGGTTGTCACCACATCTTCCTTAATGAGTTTCGATAAAATATATTTACTTCGGGGAAAATCCGACAAACAAACAATAAACATTATAATAGTTGTAATAAAAACAATAAATTGTTAGGGATGTACTGCATTGTAACATATTAGCTGTGGCAGATTGTTATATTGGCTGTCAAAAACAGTTTATAATGAGAAAAAAAAATTCAATTTATAAAATAATGGACTGGACGTATATTTAAAAGCCAAACGAGCTTTTACTGTTCTGTTTTTCCCTGGATCCGGGCCGCAATTTCTTTCCAATTAACTGACCTCAGCGGCTAGCCCGAACCCTTTGAAATTAATTTCCTTTTTCGGTTAATTGAATTTAGCTTCCGCCATAATCCAATATTTTGTTAACAATATTCTCTCTTCATTTTTTGAGGGAATTTATTATAAATCTTAAATCTCTTAATCTGAGTCGCTGGCTAATCCCTCTAAGATGATTTTATTCTCTAAACAGAAGCCTAAAAAAGATGGATGAAACAAGAAAAAAGAACAGAAATTTTATA
>NW_027107578.1:2124006-2136144 GCF_000696795.3 Halyomorpha halys | reverse complement strand
TGCTTATAACTAGAAACAAAGATGAATATTCTATAAAAAATTTAAATAGATAAATGTGCTCTTGAAATGCGTTTGTTAAATTTTTACAACTGATTAGAGAGTCTATAAAAATATATCTGACATCGAAGTTTCATTAAAGTGTTTTAGGAAAAATTATGGAAGAATTTCTAAACGATTTTATATTCCTTCAAGTGGGAAATAGTGTCTACACAACTAAATAGTGATTACTAATGTATAGAAAAATTTTGGAATGTTTTTTTTTACTTCAATTTTTGCTTATAAATAAAAAATAAGCATTTTTCTAAAATAAAAAATCTGTATAAAATGTCCTACCATTTGCATATATTAAATTCCATTTTTGGCCAATCAATGAAATGGCGTGGCATAAGAAATTCTACTTTCGATTCTCTGTGAATATAATCCCTGTGCCGATTGTATCAAAGACACATATCTGAAAACTACTTAAAAAAGAAATTTAGGAATTTAAATTCAGGAAATTTCAGGTATGAACGGCTCAAATCTTTTCTTTTACGTGCTCTAGCCATGTCGAAGATTAGCCAAAAATCAAATGTTATGAACGCAGTAGGAATTTTGGTTCTTTTTAATTTCGTGTTGAAAATAAATTGAGTCGACAAACAAAAAAATTGAACAATTTCAAAACATAAAAACTTCTTCAGGTCTTGGCAGATAAAAATCAGCAACAGCAAAAATTATGTTTATTTATTCGTTTTTGGCAACACATTTTTTTGGTGAATGTGAAGTTAATTATTTGAGAAAATGATAAACAATCAACAATTTTAAAGTAGCTAAGTTAAGGTGAAAATCTGTTGGGTTTTCAAATGAAAATCACTTTAATTGTAAAATACTAATATGATAAAAAAATGTTGGTAGGAATTTATACGATTAATTTCTGTAAATAATTAATATTTTAGTATAATAATTGTATCATATGGAAGTTATTATAAAGGTGGGATATTGGAGGTAGCCCATAGCTGGCGGTTCCATCGGATGCCGTACTCTGCCCTCTACCGTTCAGGAATTTCCGCTGGCCTCCCCTAAGGTTTATATAATATTTATTACATAATAAAGGTCATTTATATCGATATCATCCCATCTAGGCTAGGTCCTTAGCTATTAGCTGGGTTATTTTTTATAAAGTTTGAACTTTCTAGTTCTTTAATCTATGTTTTACCCTTACCATGTCAATCCAACAGTTCTTATACACCGATCAACTTTGAAAATGTAGTATTGAGAAAATATTTTTTTTTAAAGATGGTCACAAAATATTTTAAATACTTAACATGAGGGAAGATGAAAAATGTTAAATTACTTTTCAGCGTTAATTAATTAGAAAAAAAATCGAAGTCTTTCTCAATTTCCTTGTTGAAAAACTCCCTGAGGCAAAACAATTAATGAATTTTTGAAATATCAGCTTCATTACGAGCTACCTGCTAACAGTAATTATCATTTCTTCTAATCTAATTTTCCAACTTTTTTTTATTAACAATCTGGAAGCAAGTATAATTCCAAAAGTTTGGCTCAAAAAACTTCAACTAGAGTAATATTTTTCTAAGGTAATTAGTTGAAAAGTTTGAGTTTAATGTATTCCTTTTGACTTACCCACACATGGTGTTTAACAAATGAAAACGAGAAAATTGATATTTTGTCTATTTTTAAGCGTCACGTTTTTCGTTTTTTTTTTTTTTTTGTTGAATAAGATGGTATAAATAAAATCTATTTAAATATCAATTATAAATCTCAACATAGTAAATTATTGAGGAGGCCAGTTGTCCTGACTCAAGATACGGGGTCTCTAGCATGGCGCTAATCGCCCATCTCGAGAACAACTGATTAAAAGTAATTCAAATAGTCTCGGATATGGACTGTCTTCGATGAAACTACATGGCGGACTTAAGAATAAATAAACTGTAACATGGAACATAAAAACTTTTACCTGGGAGGTCAAGCTTAAGGAGGAAATAAGGACGTACAATGTAGAAATTCTCAGTAAAAGTGAAGTGAAGAGGGAAAACATTAGATAAATGAAATTAGCTAATAATCACTCTCTAATTTATGCGGGAGTACAAAAAGGAGTTTATCAAAAAGAGAAATTGTAATGTCACCCACTATGTACGATGATTAAGACGACTGGGATCCGATATCTCCGAGAATGATTGTAACAGATTTTATAATGAGCATAGGTAAGGTGTCTATAATCTAAGAGTATGCACCAGCTGAAGATGCTATTATTACAGACAAGAACGCATTCAACTTGTATTTGCAAAAAATTGTGGATAAAGTTGAAGAAAAAGGAAGATCGGTAATCCCGAGTGGGAACTTCAATGCCAAAGTAGGAAATGATGAAAGATCCGGATCCGTTCTTGAGTTACATGAAGGTGATATTGTAATGAATAGTAATACAGCGGCTAATAGATTTCTCTGTTCATAATGGCTTCCTCATAAGAAATTCATTCTATCCACAGAAAAGAATATCTATAGAACATGGAACATTCTCTAACATGAAACAAGTGTGATTGATGATTTCATAAGGAATTATTTTACCGATGTCAAAGTAATGAGGAGAGAGAATTAAGCAGTGGACCATCTTCTACTCGATGCCGATTCAATGATCATCAGACCAATTCCATAACAACAGCAGAAATGCCGTTAATTGTAGATCTATTATGAACACTAGGAGGAATCACAAGAAAAATGAAAGTATAAGAGTGCAGCTGGTAGTCCACGAACTCAAAATCACTCTAGTAGTTTGGACGTGTCTATTTATGAACAAGGAGATGGTTTCTATAAATATATTGGAGGATCGACCTTCAGGAACGAGACCAAGCAGACGTTGAATAGTAACATGTCAGCAATTTATTCAGAAGATCGCAGAAAAAAAATTATAGAGGAGTTACAGAGACATTTCGTGACAAGGGAGAATATTCAAGATAAAACGGAAGTGGGCAAGGCTCGTTGATTTGCATTTATATTAAAATATTTCGAACGCTAAAAATGCAAGCTGCAAACAGTAATTGGAGAAAATGTTCAGCATTTTATCCTTTGTCCAAAATTTAAATTGATGCTACACAAAGATTGAGATGCAAAAAGTGGGAATGATAGCGTCAAAAATGAAATTATTTTGGAACCTTCAATTAAAATATCTTGAAAACTAGAAAAACGGGAATGTTAAAAGTTTCTATTTCTTTGTAATGAGCTATAATTAAAAATTGTTTGTTTGTTTTTAAAGGGCGTTTAACAGCCTGGTCATCAACGCCCGTTGGTTGTTGGTTTTGGTAAGGCCTAGTTGTTCCACAGAGTCATACCTTTGGTATTGTGTGCGGATCCGGACGAGTGGGACTCATTTCCGTGAGATCTGAAATATTGTATAGCTAGAAAATTATAATTTGTTTAATAATCATAACGCCCCACTTCCGTTAATTAGATGATGATGAAAATCAGATAAGTAACTATTCTAATTGTAAACATAAGGCAAGATAAATAGATAATTATAATAATTAAAGGCTGATTATTAAGTTTTATGGATGAAAATGACTCTTTCTGTTACGGATTCGTCATTTCTCAAGGCCATTGGAACATTTGTTGGTATCCCTAACTGGTTCAGAGTTAATGTGTGGCGATGACATTCTTCAAAAATGTGTTTGGCGGTCAGATTACTATGACATTTCGAACATTTTGAAGGGGCCTCTCCCGTCATTCGGGTATGTCCTATTCTGAGTCGGGTGATCACTACTCCTTCGCGGCGTCTACTTCGGGTTGATGTAATCCAGGACTTCACATCTTTCTTTATAGATGTCAACTAATTAAATTATTTTTTCAATGCAGTTATAACCACTCAACATAAATATTTTCGTACCTATTGCTTTTTATTCAACCAAAAAATGACTTGTTTAAGAAAAGAAAATACCAATTTCATCGTTTCCTGTAGGATATCTTAGCATTATTTTTTATGGCTATGCTGCTTTTGATATCTCCATTAGCATTAACCTCCATAAATATTGCTAAATACTTAAACATCATACAGGGTTACAAGGAAATAATAAATAAATAAATTCTTCATTACCATTAATAAAAATTATTATTAATATAGACTATACCCATATAGACAAATAAATAAATACATAATAAACAGAGAATTAAATACCTTCAAAGTGATAGAGAATAATAAATAGAATTTTGTTTCGATGATGGTACTAATTCGAACGAAATACGAGACATCACCCCTTTTCATTAAATATTTTACGGGAACGTAGCTCCTAGTAACTTATACTTCAGAGATTCCTTCAAATTGAGCCTGGTAAAAGTGGTGGAGTGGATCTGACAGGCTAACTTGCCCTTATTCTTCTATCATCTTGCAGAAAACCCTTCAGGCATTTTCTCCGAGCAGCCAGCAACTTGATCTAATGCATTCTGTCAGGATTCTTAAACTTCTCATAACTTGCCTGAAATTCTTCAGTTTAAATATTTTCTGGGGTGTCCTGCTCAATCACCGTTCCGAGGCTTTTATCTTTATTTTATTCAAAAACGATTTGATTATCCTTATTAGTTTTCATTGTTTCGATTAAAACTCAATATATCCACTTCAGAAACATTATTATTTAAAAAATACAAGAAATTCATGTTAATTAACATAATAAAGTTTTTAATTGAAAATGTCGATTTGATGTTACAAATTTAAAGTCTATTTAGCTCATTTTGTAGGCAATTCGACTTACCTAGTTTTTCACGAACACCACAGAAAAATTAAAAAAGAAGAATGAATAAAAATAAAAGAGGCAGTTAAAACTAGTTAAAATGTATGGACTGAACATAAATACAATCTAAACCAAAATTACTAACTTCATTTGGTCCAACATGGCAAATTTCATCGAACTATTAAATATTGAAGGTGATATACAGTTAAGAAATGTAGAATGATACTATTACTTTGTGAGATAATGACGTTCAAAGCAAAAATTAATAAAGAATTCGGGAGGAAAACAAAACTCGGGTGGTACAAATATTGGTCTTACGATTCTTTATGGGACACAAAGTTGGAATACTAGCCAAAAAACTGAACTCGGATTAAATGATATGCAGATGAAGCTTTTAAGGAGTTTAATGTCAATTAAAAAGAGGAAAAGAACTAAAAAGAAAGATATTTTTTGTAAAGTGAATATCAAAAGAGTGAGAGTTGAAGCTCATAGGTTGAAATACAATTGGATTGGACATGTGACGAGGGTGAAGGACAAAAGATGGTCCAAGGTATACGCCTAATAGATTCCAAAAGAAAACAACAGAAAAAGTGACTCAACATGTGGGTTATAACTGGTGGCTTGTTGCTAGAGGTAGGAGCAGAGAGAAAAAGTTTTGTTTTCGTACAATACTAAATATTTAGTTCAGTTTTTGTACTTTTAAAACTCCATATTGTTTGCAGTCCGAATTTTTTTTATCCTCTCCCAAAATTGTTATTTTATTTGGGCTGATTTATTTTAAACTCGTTTTTCTTTGCTACTAAGAAAGCTTATTATTAATAGTATTATATTTGTATGTTTATTATTTCTTCGTGATTTTAATTTGAGTATTATTTTCGAAAAATGAGAAAATATGGAACTAGCATCTTCAGGAAGAATACCCGATCATCGATCTGAAACGAGTTGTTCCTCGTAGATGTGGATGAGGTTATAATGCGCCTAGAAGACACTGCACATAGATAAAAGCAGAGATAGCTCTATAAGGCAATGGGTGCTAAAACCACTCCAGGAGCGACTGGAAATTAGCCGATCCTAATGGCTGTGGCTCTTTGCATATTCATCAGGGAACGGAAGCTATGTAGCCCGGATATAGAGCTATGCGGCCCTACGTGACTCCCTCTTGTACTTCTCCTACCTTTCACATCTCATTGCCTCCATATCTCGAGGGGAGGGAGGATTAAAAGTTGGGGATAATTGTCTACTTAACAAGGGGTGGTACGACTCCTCAAGGATCTGCATAGGTTTTACTTCCACATCTGAAGGATTACCAGTTCGGCCTGAGAATATCAAAGAGGTTGTTAGGAATTGTTGATCCCCTTGTGGATCCACTTTGTATTACCCAATCCAAATTAGGAATGTAAAACTTCACGAGATAAATCTATTTTGTATAAAGGTGATTGTAGTTTTGGGAGTTGAAAACATTGCCTCAGCAAATTGTTTGCAGCAACAATGGTTCGAAGATCATAGTATCTGATCAGGGCATACAGAATTCTTGATATTTAGGACATTCACGAAGAGCTGAAATAAACAAATCCTAAATTAAGAGCAAACTATGTAAATATTAGATATAATTGATACCTTTTTGAAATGTGCTGATGTCATGCACATGAGGTGTGGTTATAAGAACGTTTCTACTGTTGTAAATTTAATTTTAAAAAAACACAAAACATAACTTTAAAAAAAAATACTCCTGCTTCAGCCAGTAAATTTGAGCATCATTTTAATATTATTATAATATTTAATTAATATGGAAAGTGAATTGATATTTCTTCTTTTCCTGTGATCCTGTAGTGCCTTATTCGTGAGGGTCCAACCAGGATTGTCACAGTTGTCATGTTCCTATCTTGCCGGAAATTTTTATCTCTCATGTTGCATAAACGGTATTCTAGGCACAACATCCTTGGTCTGCCTCGAGATCATCTATCATCAGGAATGTAGTCCATAGTCTTTAGTGGGTCTCGGCAAGCCTCCATCCTGTCCACATTATCCAATCAGTTCAGTGAGCTTCTAGAACAGTGATTCCCAAAGTGGGCGCTGCAGCGATTATGGGGGCGGTGATGGCCACAGGTGCATTTGGGGACGATGGATAACTACAAGTTGTCACGATCAACAATCTTGCTGACGAAAATAGAGCCGAAGATTACTAAAATGGTAGCAGCACACCCGGCTCATCCTTCCCATTAAAATGTTTTAACTTTTTTTGTATTACATTCTATTCTGAGTTTAATAAATAGTTTCATAGTTTCCAAGTCCGATGTTTCTAATTTACACATTTTTTGGTATATTTTACGAAAAAGGTAGAAACATTAATATACATATATCCTATTATTGCTATTAATTTTTTTAAAAAACTGGGGGGGGGGGTGCTAAATAATATTTTTCCTGGAAAGGGGGCGGTAGGACGAAAAAGATTGGTGACCACTGTTCTAGAACCTCCATCATCGATAGAACTCCTAGCTCTTCCCAGATTCTCTCGTTAAGGATGCAATCTCTTCTTGTTTTCCAGACAATCCTTCTAAAA
Organism: Halyomorpha halys; assembly: GCF_000696795.3. Classification (NCBI taxonomy): domain Eukaryota; kingdom Metazoa; phylum Arthropoda; class Insecta; order Hemiptera; family Pentatomidae; genus Halyomorpha; species Halyomorpha halys. The sequence goes on along the minus strand of NW_027107578.1, from coordinate 2,128,872 downwards.
TCATTCTAGAATCTCATTTCTGCAGCCATCAATATGCTTTCCTGTTTATTTGTTTATCCAGCTACTTATAGGAGTACAGGCAAGTACACCGACTTAAGTATGTGGAGTTTCATACCTCTCACTACTAAACGAAATTGGTACTTAACGTAAAAAATCTGGTGACATTACTACTATACTATGTATCCAAAATATGAAACTGATTTAGCTAGCACGTTCAAACTGCCGATTGAGGTTGGTTCTAAATCAAAGCAGGTTGATTGTTGCAAGTAAAATTTTGTTACACTTTTTTTTTTTTAATAATTTAGACTGTTATAAATGAAGAAAATAATGGATACCTCACCAGGAATTTACTGTGGAATCATTTACTTAACAAGAATTATTGTAGTACGATTCAGACTGTTCCTGTTGGAGTTACAAATTTGATCTAGCCTAATTAGTGTTTTTCCCACTATGAAAAGAGCTATTGGATGCGTAGTTTGTTGACAAAGCAGATACTCTTGCGCGGGAAAAAAAAAAAGCAAAACACGAATCGCTATTGATCATGATTATTAATCACGAACTATCATCGTGTAGATGGGCCGAAGTCTGCTGATGTGAGTAGTGTTTACTGTGTGCCCTGAATCAGAGGAATTGTTTACTCTGAGAAAAACCTCCAATGATGCCCGTGTCCATCACCATTTTTCCACCTAGGTTATGTTTATCTTTCACTAAATTTGGAAACAATAATTTGTTCAATCGTCGAGAATGCCGTAAATTAATTTGCTGCTTTATATTTTTACGGCTGGAAGTTTTTACTTTTCCTCAAAGGGCGGTTGGCTTTGATGGTTTATTGGCGTTTCCAGTGGGCTCTTTTCTCCAGAGCTCTGGAGTAGGATTGTGCCACTCAGGCAGCCTTTCATACCATTTCTTTTGTGCGAGGGCTCCTAGTTCCTTCAAGATTTATATTTTCAGAAAATATCCCGATCAATTCATGTAAGTTTATAGTTATTTAAATCTAGTGGTAATTTATAATTTAAGATTTATATTTTCAGAAAATATCCCGATCAGTTCATGTAAGTTTATAGTTATTTAAATCTAGTGGTAATTTATAATTTAAAAATAATAATAAAAAGGCATGGATTTGGTCTTGGACAAAAGTAAGAGATTTTTTAAAAGGAAAAAAAAAGATAATGTTTAAAATAAATTGGTATTTGTATAACACTTATTTTGTAGATAATTTAAATTAAAAAAAACCAAATGATCCGTACTTAATCTCTTACTGTTAAAAAATAAATCAAAAATATAACAAATATTAAAATAAATTGAAGCACTGGTTTTTTATAATTCCACAAATTTTCAAACTACATTTATGTTAAAGAAAACTAAAGTAAAAATATATATATTTATTATTCTAATTTTTGTAAAACACGCCATGTCGAAATTTATATTATACTCTAAATTTATATTATATTATATCTTTCTATTATATTTATTGAATTAATGATTCAGTTTATATTGAAATTAGTTTCTGTCTAATTAGCCTCAGTTTTATTGAAAAACAAGTGTTTAGCGACGTTTTCGGGATTATTTATATTAAATATTTTAAATAATTTGATTACCTGTGTTATCTTCAAATAAATATTAATGGCATACTTATTATACGAGGATCCACAAATTAAAACCATTTCCTGATAATTCCAAATGTGTCTAAAAGTTAATTAAATTGATGCTTGTAATTTTGTTGCCTAATTATTTCTGTTGTATTTGAGAAACAAAAAAAGTATGAAACAACAAATATAATAAAAAAAAAAATACAATTAGACCTGGGGAATGAAAAGAATTCTTGCCTTTTAAATAGTTCTAATTAAAGTGAAAATTCAGTTCCCCAAGCAAAAGTTTCATAGAATATAAAAAAGATTAAAAAAACTCCAATGAGAGCCTAATAATTAGAATCAAGAAAAGAAAAAATAGACATCCTTTTATAAGTTTAAAAATAATTAACTTAAATAATAACGAAGAAGTCCATTGTTTTATGTATTACTATTATTTTCACCTCAAATATTTCATTTTAAATATTTTCAATATAAGGAATGGACTGCATTTTATGTTTTGTACTGTAGGGTGTTCAGATGTTAATGAGTTTTGTACTGTATTGGTAGTACCATCCAGTAAGTATTGAAATGCGTGAGAAGTAAGCAGATTTTATTATCTTCTTATATTGTATTCATATGAGCGTAAAAATAATATGATTTTTTTCTTATTCGATAAATGAAGGACCATACTAAATCAAGTTTCATTTCTGGTGAAGGTAATGAATGGGCCTTGATCAATCGAGAAGATTTAAGTTTGATTTTCTGAATATTATGCATGCCAATCATGAATTATATTTATGGGAAGTCTTTGTCCAGACTAAAAATAAAATTGATGATAGTGCTAGACATAAAGGAACCTCGCAGAAAGGTTCTGACGGATGAATAGAATATGGCCCGGGTGCGGTCAAAAAAACTCAAATAGTAAATGATTATACTATTTTTATTGAGCCAAAGTTTCGCCCCACGTTGCAGGGCTTCGTCAGGGCTAAAAAAGATACAAACACTTGACATAGTTACAAAAAAAGAAAAAACATAAGTGGAACATAACAGGGGTATACAGTGATAAGTAAAATATAATAAGAAAAATTAAAGGTTGTAAACAGTAAATGGAAAGGGTAATAGTAACAGATAGATAAGAGATAAAATAAAAGAAGAAATATTTAAAAAATTACAAATTAAGAGATGAAAAAAGAAAAGAATAAAATCAAATGATGAGACAGAATTCATACCTATTTTGACGGAAATCAAAGTCAGAGTGAGCCGTTTGTATTGGGAGGAGTGGGGATGGCAGTTTAGCACGCCACAATAACGAAAATAATTTTAAAGTAAACATTGTAAAAAAAAAATATTTAAATTAGGTAAACAATAAATGGTAATATACATAATAGAGGGGGAGAATTAGGGGGAGTATCCTCCATTCTGACGGAACCTTTCTAAGGAACTAGAAGAGGAGAAAAAACAAGAAATAAATAAGAGTAATATCTGACACTGAAAATACCAGGCGTACGGAACTAGAAGGTGGGTGTACAGAACCCGGATGATTAGTGGTTTGTGTTTTTGGTCTAGACCAATCCTTTTTTTGGTCAAGACAAACCTAGGCATGGTCACGGTTACGGGTTGTAGTACCATAAAAAAAAGAAAACTTATGTAAAGGAGAGAAGAGCCACAGGGCATAAGTGACAATATCAATGAGGCCGTTTGAACTAGAGGAAGTTCAGAAGTCACCTCTTGGCGTCATATTACACTACCTCGTGACTGCTGCAGCCCCGGTTCGAATCTGGCTAGGGAGGATTTTTAACTTTTCATTTCAAGGCTGCCCCACGAAACGAAAAGTTGCTTCCTTACCATGGTTAAAATAGTTCGGTTACTTGTAGATTCCCATCTTAGTCTACCTTGAAAACCTTATTATCTTGACTGCTAAATAGTAGAGCAATAGTTATACAAAGTACTTGAATCCAGTTATTTTATAATTTTGCTAAAACAAGGAATCGCGTCGACCGCAAGTTCGCTTAAGCGAGTTATGATATACCTTCTTTCAACTGTAACGTACATCAATCCTATATTTTTTTGTTTTGGCATAGTTTTCTTCTAAATAGTCAAAGGAGATGATATTCCTATATTACATCCTGGTCACCAAAAGTCTCTTTGTCTATTTTATTAAACATAAATCCAATATTGGGATATAAATACACCACTTTTTACTGTAACTGTTAATTCCGAATGCTAGGGCGGCCCGTAGCTCTGTAGTTCGACACAGTTTTACCATTCTGATGTCCATTGGCGGTGCCGGTTCGAATCCGGCCTGGGGCGTTGTCTTTTTTCATTGAGTGGCGGTCCCACAAAATGTAAAACTTCGACCCATATCCATGGTGAGAGTAATGGGAATACAAATAAAATTTAAACCTGGCTGTATGGAAAATTCCAATGCCATCAAAACATTAAAAATAAAAGAATTCCGAATGCTGAAAGTGTGCTAAATTCCATATTCGAAAAAAATATTTGTAAACTAATCGAAACATATTATACTTTAAACATATTTAATTATTTTAGAACTGGGCGATGTTACAATTTTCTAGATTATCCAGAATTATTATTTTTTTTATTTTTACCCAATTCTAATCATAACGAGATGGTTACGTTTCATTCCGTGGGACTGCCTCAAAATAAAATTCATCAACCCTAGACTAGTTTTAAACCAACGCTGCTAAGGTGACGCACCAATATCCTGAAGGCCGTCGTAGCCCTGGGAGTTAAGGCGTCACTTGTAAAATCTGAGATAGCAGTGGCGCCGGTTCAAATCCGGTTGACCTTTATTTCATAGCGGTCCCACACAATAAAAAACTTGACACTCTCACCATTGTTAAAATAGATTAGTATACTATAGATAACCCCCCTCCCTCGCCCCTCACCTACCCCCTCTATCCTCCCCTCCTAACTCCCTACTCTCTATATCTCAGAAATGACCAGGAAGGGTGAAATAAGATGGTTCTTTGTCTATCACTTTGCCCAAAGAACAAAACAACTGATTTTTTAAATAGTTGACTTTGCCACTATATCTCAACAAAATACGTTTATTTGAACCCGTTTAGACCTATATTTCATATAAACGTAACTTGACTCTATTTCTGAAGAATAAGTCAATTGTAACAGTTGTTTTTTTCATTCCATTCAAGTATTATTTTCTGTGGAAATGGTTGATTTGTTGGAGAGTCTAGTTCCTCAATTTTAGTTATCTGGCTTTTGATTCTCCTAGTTTAAAACCTCTAAAGATGAAACGGCAAACCATATATATATA
>NW_027107578.1:2121877-2123911 GCF_000696795.3 Halyomorpha halys | reverse complement strand
ATATATGTATTTTTAATTAGAAACATATAGATTTCTGAAGAAAGTAATTAAAAACCACCCATAGGGATAAATTTGTTATTCTAATTCTAAAGTGAAACTGAAAATATTTTATACATAGCCTGCGCAGTACCATCCATCCATTTTATCAGATTTCCAAAGGGCTTGGAGTGAGGTTCACTCAGCTTGATAATCGCTAATTAACTAGCTACTTGGATAAAGCCGAACATTTAATTAAGGTTGTAATTAATCAGGTTTGGCTAACCACCACGAACTTCTAATACTATATTTTGAGCATGTCAATCAATTTCTAAGATTTTTTGTGAGAGTTGTAACCTTCACTGACTATTATTCATAGCAGTCTCTCTTGAGATATCCGAATATCTTCCTATCTTATTTCCTTTCTTTATTAATAAAATTATAATTATTTATGTACCCCGAATTCTTTAGGTGATCCCTGTTTCTTATGTAACAATAACGTTCAGTTAGTTTAATTCATATTGATTACAAAGGTGAGAAGAACAATAAGGAATGTTATGTTCTGGTTTATACATGTGATAGTTGTTGAGCAACATAACCTACAAACTTGATGGAAGCAAATAGTTCTGTTTGAAAACTATGAATTCGATGAAATATCGTATCTGGAATGAATAAGAATATGAAATATCGACATTCCTTAGACTTTCACCTATCTCAACAATCACTGCAAATAGTACAAGACTCAGGAAGAAAAAGTTATCTCACCCCAATTTTTAGTTACTTTAAAACATCGATGTTCAATACTAAAACATCGATGTTAAAAAAACATCGACCAAAAAACATCGATGTTTTTTAACATCGATGTTTTTTTTTAACCATTTCTGTAACATAAAGACTGTTCTAAAGACTGCACATGCTCCGGCCAGTCAGAAGTGCTTTTTCAATCAACCAATAGGACATGAAATCCAAAAAACCTCAATGTTTTAAAATATAGTTGCTTACAATAAATCACCCAAAAAACATCGATGTTTTTGAACAACTATTTCAGAAACATAAGGTCTGTTCCAACGATCACGCATTCTACGGCCTGTCAAAAGTAGGTTTTAGAACTAAGAATCCGACATCGACAACAAAAAACATTGATATTTTTAAAATATCATTGCTTACAATACATTACCCAAAAACATCGATGTTTTTGAACAACTATTTGAGAACCATAAGGTCTGTTCCAACGATCATGTATTCTACGCCCTGTCAGAAGTGTTTTTTAAACAAAGAATCCGAAATCGACTAAAAAAAACATCGATGTTTTAAAAATATCGTTGCTTACAATACATTACCGAAAAAACATCGATGTTTTTAAAATATCGTACCTTACAATACATTACCCAAAATATATCGATGTTTTTGAACAACTATTTGAGAAACATAAGGTCGGTTCCAACGATCCCGCGTCCTACTGCCTGTAAGAAGTGGTTTTTGAAACTAAGAATCCGACATCTACAACAAAAAACATCGATGTTTTTAAAATATCGTTACTTACAATGCATTGCCCAAAAACATCGATTTTTTTTAGTCGTCGTCGGATTCTTTGTTTCAAAAAGCACTTCTTACAGGCCGTAGGACGCGGGATCGTTGGAACAGACCTTATGTTTCTTAAATAGTTGTTCAAAAACATCGATGTAGTTTGAGTAATGTATTGTAAGTAACGATATTTTAATATTGAACATTGATATTTCAAAACATCGATGTTTTTTTATCAATGTTGCATTCTTTTTTGCAAGAACCACTTCCGACTGGCCGGACTATACGTCGTCGTTGGAACAGACCTTAGTTGATATAGGATTCTTAGTTCAAAACCACTTCTGACAGGCCTTAGAATACGGGATCATTGGAACAGACCTTATGTTTCTGTAATAGTTGTTCAAAAACATCGATGTATTCTGGGTAATGTATTATTAGCAACATTATTTTAATACTGAACATTGATTTTTCAAATCATCGATGTTTTTTTATCAATGTTGCATTCTTTTTTGCAAGAACCACTTCCGACTGGCC
>NW_027107578.1:2105674-2120954 GCF_000696795.3 Halyomorpha halys | reverse complement strand
TCGTAATTTATCTCTATCTAACGACATAGCATGAAGGTTGGAGGTACTTTATTATTCGACCACATTGTTGATAGGAATCTACTTATACTGTAAATTTTTGGTTTTCATTTAGTTACTTTTGGAAAAAAAAATGAAAAATTGGGACAAAACAACGATGTTTAGAAAACATCGGCTTAAAAACATCTATGTTTAGAAAACATCGGCTTAAAAACATCGATGTCAAAAACATCGACATCGATGTCGCATCCCTAATATGAATATAAATTTGGCAAATGAAAATTTGTCGGAACAACTATAAATCAATTTATTTTAGTAAATTTCATGTAAACTGTTTCTCCTACGAAGATAAAAATCATAAACTACTTTATATCACATTACACTAGCTAAATTTGAGTGCTAATAGACATCTGTACGCCAAATGGTTTTTGAGATATAAATTTTTCAAAATAAATTCACTAACTACTGATCTTTCAGTACGTCCCATACCACATTTTGATGAAATATTGTTTTTTAAAAAGCTAAATCTCAAAAAATCTTTAACGTAAATAACTCTATTAGGGCTCATATTTTAGCTAATTTACTCTTCTTTAAATGACGTTCTCTTAGGTTTTCTTGTGTTGTTCCTATTTTTTAAGATATAGAACTCCGAATGAAAAATTCGTTTTTTTTTTATAGCTTTGAAACAGCCGCCATTTTTGTATTCCCTCTACATATACTTGGCGGACTCATCAATTTTGACTAGTAGTTATACATAGTTTTCATTAAAGTAACCAAAAATGGGGTGAACTAACTGCCTTTTTTCTCCTCTTGGGCTCTTGTACTATAATCTAGACTGTTAGTCAAACTATGAAAAAATCAAATATATAAAATATGTATCAAGTCAATATAATTATATATTTATTTGCAGTAAGGTATCGTCCTATAATTAACAAATGCATAAACCTCACCTATATAATAATATTAGGCACCAGACCATATAGCAAAGCACAATCGAAGGTTTTGTTCAATTCAACATTTTTCCTATTAGAGGTCATGAAAATGCTACCTCTATTACGATGGTAACATCGATACCTGCTGATTGGCCAATGATTCCTTTCACTTAGTGGGGAGAAACAGTGAAGATGAGGAACCAAGACGGGCAGGTCGATGTGAAGGCAACTGAGCACGTCCGCTCTCTGATACAAGGGACTTTAATTCGTGGCGGGTCCTCGTTCGTGAGCTATTCATTCTGATTGGGCCTTCTTCTCCGATAACTCCCAAAGGATAGTTTTAATTCTCCTCTCACTTGTAACTAGCTACATTGTTTCAGTTCTTCTCTTCACCAGCAATTTTGCTTATCTTAAGCCATGCGTTTGAATTCACATGAGCTGTTTGTAATTGTTTAGGAAACTTTGTGATATTGTGTATTAGTAATACGTTTCATTATACCACCGATTATTATGATCATTAATGGTTTAATTTCAAAAACAAAGTATGGCGTAAGCTGATCTTTGTGGAAGATAGATTTATAAAGAAAAACAAATTTGGTGATATTTGTACCGCATTCCGCAAATATAAACTTACAACATATTTTTTTTTTAATTTATTGATATTTACAACTGTATAAAAAATACAACAAGTAAATTTGATCATAATGACATAATGATATGATACAGCATTTGGAGAAACTACCCAGAAGTAGAACTCTAAAAACGGTTACAATATAAGGTCACGAGGCCATCTTCTTTTCAGGAACCTCGGAGGATTGCCAGGAATGGAAGAGAAAGCAAGGTTAGAAACTAGTGGGTTTGGGTGGTTAGGGAGTTTATTATGGAAGGAATAATATCGGGTTCGGGCTAGATCGGTTACATTTAGGTCTTTTTTAGGATTTATTAGTAACAAAATTAGGAGCATTGAGGATTTTACGAAGGATTTTCCTCCAGCTTTTACGCCCTACTTGATAACATAATTAAGAATAATGCTGAATAATACAAAAAAAAATGAAAAACAATTTAAATTACAATAATAGCTCATTACATCATTTACTTTTGCTGTAAGGATAGTAATGCCGCATTTTTTTGGCTCGACAAGGGAACTGTTTTTCTTTTAACACAAGGGTGTCGTGTATTTTCTTTTAGTCAAAGAAGGGTGCCATGGCGAAAAAAAATTTGGGAACCGCTGTCTTAGAAATCTAAAAAGGGTATTTTAACCATATTAGATTGCAACCTAGAAAAAAATAACTAACCTAACCTAACCCACTCGACGTACTCGAACCAGTAGCTAAACACTAGGAACAAATGATCAATAAGTTTAAATATACTGATTTACGAAATTGATCTAAAGAATCACTGACTAGTTATAGCCTTTGAGTTATACCCTGAATTTATTATTATAATGCTAATAAACAATATGAAATTATATGACTGTAAGATAATAATATGTCACATTCCCAGCAATAAAGTTTCTCTGAGTCGTGGAACCTCCATGGCTGAGTTATGCAGTAAGTAATGAAGTTTAACTCAAAAATATATATTGTAACTCGTAATATATCTTACAAGAAGCTCTCGGTTACATGGATAACGCTTAGGACGCTTGAGACAAACTTTTAATCGAAATAGTTATCTCCATATTGCCATGTCATAAAATATCAACTCCCCTTAGCAACTTTAGAATGACAGTACTATTAATTAGCCTGCCAGTGTAAGATCATTCAAGATCGCTTGGTTCAAGTTGAAATTTACGTCTTATCCAAGTTGGTAATCCTCTGAGGTCTCCAACTTGAGCTGCAGCGGTTGCACAGAAGTTTCCTTCCAGAATTGAACAGTTAGAGTGGATTCAACAGATGCATCAAATCAGGGATAGCCATCATTCCGTTGTCAAGGATACTCAGACTTAATTATTATATTTCTTTTATGTTTATTAATGGGAATGTGATCTCCAACAAGATGGTGGTGCTCATGTATTTCTTATTATTTGTATAGGTTTATGATTAAATTTGTCTCCCTATAGGAACTTAATATGTTAGATGATTCACAAATTAAATATAAATTTTATTAAATGTAACTTAATATTGACTTATTGTGAGGATGGGTATCTATAATCATGTAAAATAGTAATTTTGTAATATTTATACTTACAATAAGTACTTGAAACTTTATATCAATCACTGTATCAATTATTATATCGTGCATTGCATTTACTTTTTCTGTTTTTTTTCTTCCTTTCCTTTATATTTAACCTTTCTAAGGATAATTATTTTAGCTCGATAAGGGTGCCGTTGTTTTTGTTTTTGGACCGAGAAATGGGCTAAAATTTAAGATGATCTAAAAAATAGTTTTAGTCGAACTACTTAACTAAACATCTCAGTATCAGAATCGGATGAAAATTATTCAGAAGAAGATTAAAAACTAAATTCATATTCCCAAAAAATATTCATTGCTAATGACTAATATCAAATAAATAAGTGGAAAACAGTACTTATTTATTTAGATTCTTCAAACGACTAATGAATAAACGAATTGTATGACTAATACTTTATTTCGTCCTGAAGGACAAAAGTTTAAAACCATATAATTTTGTGCATTATTGTCTCTAATTGATTTTAATGCTTATTAATAATTTATTAATTAGTTTTATAATTTAACATATCTATCAATTAATTGTTTGTCATTGGATAATCTTAATAATAACACAACTACAATTTATCCAATTTACTCTCAACAACGTTTCGGCCTTTATGCCATTTTCAAGGAGACAACCTTAAAATAGTCAGTATGATAGCAAAAACTGTTATGATATTTTTGTTAGGTTATATTATTGTTTTTGTTTTGAAGATTATAAGACATTGGCGATTAGCCTGTAAGAGCTCAACCTTAGTTAATCAATTCGAAACTAAAGAATTAAAATTTATTTGAGCCTTTAATGTCGTGAAATATTTATAGGCAATTATTTAGACGAGAACAATCCTTTTTAACAATGTTTATCCCAAAACTATGATGTTTTGGTGATGCTGTAACCTCTTCAGCATCGATAATTAAATATTAATTATGTAAATAAACTTTTCAATGATTACTACAATAAATTAATTTAATTTATAATTGTTAAGGGAAAAATAAGTCAAATTAATTAAGTTTTTTTAACTACTTTTGCTTTCTTACCTAATTTGCTCCAGTATTGTTTGGTGATTTAAAATTTTTTAATATATAACAAGTTTTAAAATATATAACAACTACAATGAAGTTGGATAACTGTGCCACAATTCGGCAAAAAGGCAATCCTTCGCTACCGGACCCGCCCCGCTAAGACCCCCGGGGAGCGACGGTCCTATATCACTATTGAAAAGTTTGCTAAAAACAGGAAGAGGATACTTTAAGATAGTTCAATAGAATAATATTTAAAAAGCGCCTGAAATTAAAAACCGGCGTGAAAGCCTCCTCTCCAGCTCTCTATGGTAGCTTTACTTATCCGACTTTTCAAACAGACAATTATAGCGAGCAGGTTGGTCGATGTACGACATGTCACAATCTCACAACAGGAGATCATAACACAAGAAAAAGGCAATCCTTCCCCGCCGGTCCGCCCCACTAAGACCTCCGGCATGAACCAAGGAATCGCAATCGACCAACCGCAATAACTAGATTTAAAAATGTTCAAAGATCAATGTTCAATAAGAGACTTTGAGAGAGAGGGTTTGTTTAATTAATTATTATCATATAGTTTCACTTAATGGCTTTTTTAATACGTGATTAACCTGGGGTGTGATTTCAATTGGAAATAATGAAATTTGTATGCTGTTTTATACTTTTTTATAGATTATTTTAATGATTTCATAGTGTAAATCTTTCAACAAGAGTATATTTGTGACATATTATTTATGTATCTAGTTTTGGTGTATTTTATCGATTATTTTATTATAGAAATAGTAAAAATGTCAGAACTTACTAACTTTATAACTAAAATCCTTTAATAAATCATAATTGATGATAAGACAACAAATGAATGTACATCATTAACAAAAGCCTTTTACCAGGTTTCTGAACTTTAACATTATTGTGTATTTAGACTAAAGTTTAAGAAAAATCTATAGTTCATAAAAAGGTACAACTGGACGAATACTTTCGTAACTCTAATATATATTTTGACAAGTACAAGGATTATATCACATTTTTTTTCATTTGTTGCTTTTTTTTTTATATAACAGAAAATTATCGATTTCCTACTTTATCTTTGGTGTATTTAATTCTAATGACTACATCCATTATTGAAGGATCTGAAGAGAGAGGTCGAAGCAAAAAGCTCAGTGGAGGGACTACCCCACTGTGTTTTATCCCAGCTCCTAACAACAAAAAGGTGGGGCATAAACCAGAAGAGATCCGGTAATCTGATCTTCTAAAAGGTCTGACTATATTAGGCTTTAAAGTCGGATTTGGCCACAGTCGGGCTAAACGGTTCCAGGATTGTGCTATCTCTTTGGGGAAAAATCTCTTTGGATTTAGTCTTGAATGAGTAGATGGGATTTCCGGCTGACCTTACGATCTCACGCGGATGAATACCGATATCCATTTTACAACGACCGGGGTATTGTTATAGTAATGCGGCCACCAACCCCTATCGGATGGGATTTTCGCATTTGCTTTCGGTTAGTTATATTTATATGCAACATGAAATTCAAAGCTGTAAGATAGGTTTAAATAAATCATTTACGTGCAAGTTTTCAATCCTTAATACTATAATTAATAGAAGAAGATATTCACTAGACTAAAAAATAAAATCTTACAAAAAAAGATAAATAAAAATTTATTTGATTTTACGTTTTAGTTACAAACGATTTTAGGTTTGTTTTGTTTTTCAGGATTTTTACTGTTACATTGTATTTTTAAAACAAATTCTTAGGTAAATAATTTGTTGAGCTCTACATTCAATGAAATAAAAAAGGAATAATGTATGAAAAAAAAATATTAAAAAAATGAAAAAAAAGGAATAGTAAATGAATCCTTTAATTTCATTTCTTTAACTTCTGATTGTTCTCACTCCCCGCAGTTTTTCGTAGATTTGATCAAATTCCCTATAATTAGTTAATATTTTAAGACTTCTTGCTCTCTATTTTCCTTTAATAAAGAATAAGTTATATATTTTAATAATATTTACACAGAAAAGGGGTAAATGGAACGCACGTTTCGCTGATTTTCTATGAGACCTATTGAAAAAGAACTGGGCAAAGAGAAACTAATAATAAAATGCATGCAAATGAATTTGTTTTTTTTCTCTGATGCTGCAATGAATTCCTTATTCTGCATGATATTTCAAGCACCATAGCACACCCTTCGTGGATATATATATGAGTCAAAACCAGATTAATTTAAAATCGAAAGATACTAAAATATATTTTGTCTTATTGTTCAATATTATTCAAATTTGGAGATGTGAGATGATGGCTGAATCTTTATGGTTTGTGTGTACGGAGGCATTTAGCAAACGCACAGTCTAGCTTTATCTGTAAAGTGATCCGAGGAAAGCAGGATATTGCGTTTTATATTACACTAGGAAAGTTAAAAAAAAAAAAATCAAGATACATGGGCCCTGTTTCATAACAAAGTACAAACTACTACTATTAGTCTTGTAAATTTGACTTAATACAATTATTCTGACTTGTATAACAGTAACTTGTACTTTAGTACTTTTTAACTCCTGTGATGTCACTAATGGCCATGTCTATTATGAAAAAATAAGTATTAATGTTATTACCACGTTGTTTCTTTTATATATATATATATATATATATATATATATATATATATATATATATAATAGAAACAACGTGGTAATAACATTAATACTTATTTTTTCATAATAGACATGGCCATTAGTGACATCACAGGAGTTAAAAAGTACTAAAGTACAAGTTACTGTTATACAAGTCAGAATAATTGTATTAAGTCAAATTTACAAGACTAATAGTAGTAGTTTGTACTTTGTTATGAAACAGGGCCCATGTATCTTGATTTTTTTTTTTTTTTACTTTCCTAGTGTAATATAAAACGCAATATCCTGCTTTCCTCGGATCACTTTACAGATAAAGCTAGACTGTGCGTTTGCTAAATGCCTCCGTACACACAAACCATAAAGTTTCAGCCACCATCTCACATCTCCAAATTTGAATAATATTGAACAATAAGACAAAATATATTTTAGTATCTTTCGATTTTAAATTAATCTGGTTTTGACTCTGTTTCGTATTTGTATGTACTTAATTTGTCTGAATTCACTTCAAAATTATTTTAAATAAGTAATACGCGGTCGTTAGCCGTGAACCTAGCCTGACTTCGGCAAAACTTTATTTTAAATCGTGAAGGGTATAGCCGAATTTTCTAAATATTGATTATAGTTTCGGTAGTTATCTATTAAGTATTTATAATATTAAAAACTCAAATCAGAGTTTCACTTTTTAATTAAATAATTTTAATTATATAAATATTTTATATTATTTTTTTAAATATGTTATATGAGCCGTGAAGCAAAAGTGGTATAAGTTGCTCATTTCTCAGCCATAAAAAATAATTCGTTAATTATTAGTATTATTTTGAGCGTATTAACTTAAAATGCTTTTAAATATTTAGATATGCTTTCAACGAACAAGTTTTAACAGATAAAGCTGTTATTCATTACTCAAGTTACTAAAATTTTGAATATCTCAAAACTCAACAATTTACTTACACCACTTTTGTACTAGATATTCTATATTATTAACATAAATCGTATTAAATATTATTACAATTTATAGCAATATCATTAAGATTTAACTAGTGATGAAATGACAAAATTGAAAGTAATGTTTTTAAAATGAAGGATTGTCTAGAAAGATAAAAAAGATCTGTGTGCTCAATCTAAGATGACATCTGCCGAAGACCCACTAATTACCAAGTCTTGAAACCTCCTGAATTCTGTTGATATTATCTAGATCAAATGTTACCCTCCTTGTCTTTACTAATACTCTTTTTTTAAAACCCAAATTCTTAAATCTAAAAAAAAATTTGAATAGTTGTTTAAAATCAGTTTTGAACTGGAAATTGTCGTGACTGCATACGTTTGTAGGAAGAGAAAGAAACTTCAAAAAAGTTTGGGTCTACCTTTTGATTAGTTACAGATAAAAAAAAAAAATCTACATATTCTTATATTTTTGTGTCATATAACGTGTGGCTTAATTTAACTGATTTTATAATTACAACGGTGTATAGCGACATGTTGATAGGAATCCGAAAAAAGTTGAAATTGAAACGGGATCAAAATCAACCTTTTAACTGCCAGTGTGCGGAGACATATAAGAACATGTGCGTTCTATTTTACAGGAATATCGAACGTGTTGGAATTTTTTAGTTGCCGCAACGAAATAATCGCCTCTGAGCGAGGTTCCATAAGAAACAATCCTATTTTTGTGATGTAAAAGTTATTTGACTAAAGTTACCCAAAGCAACTCTAAAGTTACGTACTACTTACGAGAGCTCTTCTGCGCTCCTGGAGAATTAAAAACTACACCCTCCAATATCGCGGGGTTCTGGACAAACTCGATCATTGACATAATATTACAGATATTTCACGTGCAGTAATTTTTTATAAGCTGAAATCTTTCTTTCGTTAACGTGTGATATTTATTGCTTGATAAATTACAACATTCTAAAATTAAATAAGGGATTATTCATGATTAATTTTGCGCCCTTTTTGTACCTGATGCATCGCTCCGGGCATATCTCTCCGATGCCCTAGCTACGGCCCTGAAGTAACCAGCGGGTAACCGAAACTAAGTGATGGACATTTGGTAAAATCGATACTGATAATTCCGTACAGACCCTATTACTACAGGAATTAATATTGTTGAGGAAAGACATATTTGAATACATATCGTTGCTATGTCATGTATATATCATATGCGTTTTACTCGAAACCGAATAACCTATCAGTTACTGCCCAACTCTGAACACAGGTTACAGAGTATGGAGCAGCCAGTGAATAATTTAATAATTACGCACATATACAGTCTTAGCCCAAGACTAGTAGAAGGATTTAATTTAATAAGCGAAATTGCTTTCCTAAAATTTCGACGATACTGATTCTATTTAGCAACAAAGGATCATCTATAAAAACCGAATGGCTAAAATGGCTTACATATTGGTTCAATCAATGTGCACATATCATTACCAAATTGTTCAATATGTCTTTCTTATTTCAGATTTATTTATTTATAATTATTTTTTCTCCATTTGATCTCTTAATCCATAAGACATTGGTTAAGGAGGGAACAGAAACGCCCAGAAATCTCACGGAAATGCTTCCTGCAAAAATTTATACAAGGCTTTCCAACCCCTTGCCTCACCTTAAAGGATTTATAAGGAAATTTAATTAAAATCCGTAGTAAAAAAATGGTGGGAATATCAGGGCTGCCAACAGCCCATATAGGACGGCACAGATTTATTCCCACCCTCCAGAGGCTAATTCCCGCCAAACTCCCCCCACCACCGGCCATTATGGCGGCAATTTACACTAATTAGAAGGTCCGTTGGAACGGATATATCGCCGCTAAATTATCTTAATCCCTGAATACAAGCCTTCCTCCCTGTTTGAGAGTGGGGAAAAAAAGCGCACTCCATCTCGAAATAAATTTAAACCCGATTTGTTGAAGTAATTTGAACGTTTCTATTCGGAAGTGGTAAAGGTAATTTATAACGGCAACGATTCAGGTAAATATTCAAGGCTATAAATCCAAAAAAGAAGCAGTAAATTTAACAATAGAGATATACTACTACAAATAAAACAACAGTGAATCGACAAAATTAGAGTTATCATAAAATATTGTAATTAGTATTGTTGCCAATTTGTGCAGTGTCGTCCTAGTCTTTCGACTAGTTTCTTTTACTTAATCATCAGACACTTTTTCTATTACTAACAAGTTATTATTTTTCCTTTGATATTAAATTTTAGGATACAGGTGTACTTAGACCATATGGGGCCCATAATTTTATGATGAATATAATTTTTGGGCCTTGGGTGGATTTGTTTGAGGGTCCCAGTCGAATATTTACTTGGGGCCCAAGGTTTATACAATTTTAAGGACACACAATCAGAATATTTTTTTTTAGATCTTGCACAAAAAAAACAAATCGATTGGTAAATAATAACCTTTAGGTTTAAACAAACAAAGTCAAAAAGTAAAAATATAAAATAATTTTAAAATTATAGAAAATATATTTTTTTTCTTGGCTCCTTGAGTATCAGATACGTGTCTGATATTTTTTGACAAAGTGTCACCAGAAAAAAATAATTCACTGAAATCAGTGTTCCACCTCCATAACCTTCCTTGTGTAAGATTATGCAAAAAACTTTTCTTATAGACACAGACTACTTTATAGATAAAGACGTTCTAGCAGACGGGTTCTAGAATGCCTGGTTCACAACCTCATGGGTTCGATTTGCACCTGTGGCCGTTAATATTTATTTTGCTGCTGCCACGAAAAACTAATCCCAATTCCCACATTGGGGGTTGTATTAGACTAAACGGATATCTTGTACGGAAGAAAAGAAAGAAAAACTGCTCAAAATGTCTCTGGACATAGAGTATGTTAATTTTCTGTATATGTAATATATTTCGATTCTTAATTAAAGGAAATATTCATATAATTGTGGCATTGCAGATTTTATCTGCAAAAAAATTATTTTCAGCTTAGACATATTCTTTATTACCTTTATTATTTAATTATTAAAATATTTTTATAATATTAATAGAAATTTTTTATGAACTATGATTTAAATCACATAAAATATTTATATGGAATTGAACCCTTGGCCTCAAGTTGCATATTCTCTAGAGCTCCTTCGAAGAACAGTTAATTGTGATAGTTAGCAAGTAACAGCCCCTGGAGAACAATACATTTCCAGGTTGAGAATATTCCATCCCGATCACGTAGGCTACTAAAGACTGCCAATTAAAGAAGTGCATTTTACTTATTCAAGACTTGGGTCGGAGATAAGTCGCAACTTCGAGACCTTTACTTGGCGATGGGAATCCCTAGGCGATAGAGAGAAATAACTGCTCTGCCTAAGTGGGAAAAAGTGGGTCCTAAAAGAAGTTAATGAAGGTGCGATAAAACGGCAGCGCAGGTTGCGCGCGCGATAGCGAAGGTGATCGCAACGGATCGTGTTATTCCGTGCTGGGCTGATAATTAATCTATCATCCCACTTTTTATCGCCGGGCTCCGACTCAAGAAAATGGGTACTTAACGAGATTAATCGCTAAAGCTTTCCTCCTAATTCCTATTTTTGAAAAAAAAAAAATCGGATAAAACTTTACAACATAAGTCTTAATTAAGATAAGACCCGTTAATAAGACCGGCCATTATCTGTTGCTGCCTCTACAGCCCTGCTTATCCTAAGCCTCTTCTCCGTACAATCGATGTCCTAGCTAAAATTTTACATAAAAATGAAAATAATTTAGTGTCAGTCGTTAAAAATATATTTAAATTTATTTTTTGGTCATTAGTCTCAAGTAAAAACTTTTTTAATCCACCAAGGAAAACAAATTCAACCCCAAGATCCATCGATGTTGGTTACATTGTTCCTTAAGGTTAACATTCACCAATGACATCAAAAGTTTCGTATAAGCACACCAGTGCGAAAAGGTCTGGTAGTGACAGAGGAAAACAAGCGAGTAATGATTGTAAATTTCTTTTAAAAACGAAGCTTTTCAGTTCAAGAACATGATAAATACCTAATACTACATGACTAATAACTAGGATAGCTTTTACTCGAAGTGTAGTGGTAAGTTTAATCGAAGTCGTTCCAATTCTATCAATAATAAAGAAACAAATAAGTTTTAACTCACTAATTTTTTCTTAGTCGTCATTTCTAAATATGTGACTGCGGGATGCTTTGATCAGTAAACCTCTCCACATTAGTAGCAATGATTTTCTAATGGTTTTGTTTATAGTCTGATTGCTTTTAATTTTCAACATCCTTTCAGTAGAGTCCAAGGTATCTAGTGAAGTTAGCTCTCTCTGTCGCCAATGGAACAGAGAACGTGAGACACCAGCTTCTTCCTCCTCATAACACGCCGGACCTACAGGATGAAGTTTGAGTTGATGAAGCTCCTAAAAGAACGAGATTTCGCCAGCTTTGACGAGGTCTACTGACTAGGTACGAGTGGATCTACACGATATGCTTATATTGTCGCTTTCACTAAGACTAAGGAAGTCTGAAATCATTTTGGATCTCACCGTGGGGTAATGGCCTTGACCAGGGAAATGAAGTGGAAAGGAAAAAGAAGGCAATCCATGATTCATAATGAGATTTTAACGTGAGAGGCCTTAGCTCGTAGAACTAAATCCAGTACAAGTAGGAGCAAAACTCGGTGTCGATGCCGATGGCGTAACAAATCTGGTAATGAATATAATTTTTGACTCCTTCAGAAGCATCTACCACATGTAATGTAAAAAATCTCTACGATCTAAACTCTTCTGTATAGAAAATAAGTGGTCTAGAGAGAAGAGAAATAGAAAAGATAGGGTTGAAGATGAGGAAAAAGAGCAAGCAGTATACAAATTGTTTTTGTACACACGGAAGTAGGAAATAGGGGTATTCACGATGTAAACAGTTTTAACATGCTAAATGTTGTAAGTACAAACTTGTAAGCAGCCTAATTTAAAGTCTGCCTTTTACGCAGATTTTCAAGGCAATTTCTTTTGAAACCTTGTAATCTCAAAAACTTCAACAACCTCGTTACATCATCTTTTCTTCACCTCAGTTATTCATTGTTTTCTCTTCTGATTCTTTTTCATTACTTTATTATTATTTTTATCCATTACGTTGTTAGAGTTTAAACGTCAGAAATAAAAACCAAATACTGAGAGCAACTAACCCAAGAAAATGGTGTGGAGCTCAACTGGTCTGTTACGTGACTTCATTCATCATTTAGCAGGCCTATATAACAGACTCTCAACTATACAAAGTACAAACTATTTTAACATGCTAAAAGAAGAAAACATTTCTCTATTTAACACACTTTAGTATATTAGACTAAAGATAATGAATACCCCTAATGTTAATCGTCAGTGGGCATAAAAAATATTAAAGGTTCTTTATTTTTGACTAGTGCTTGTGAATGTACAACTCCTTAACTTTTTGAATTGAAGAATGGAGACTTCTGCGTAAAGTAGAATTGCTACACACAGTAAATATAATATGTTGTTAGCATTGGATCCAGACCCTTCTTCACACAACGGGACCCAGGAGCTAGAAGTCTATAGGGCCTGATAAGTCTGATGTACTTCATGATTTTGAAAAGTAATTCATGATTTTTCTGAAAAAGAACAAGATAGGTTTCCATAGTTATTGTTTTATTACATTTTTAAGTCACTTATTAAATATTAAATAAACTAAGATTATAACTGTTATACTGTTTAATGCTGCTTATGACCCGAAGTTGTTCAGGAAATAATTTAAGGGGGCCCAATCTTTATTCTGGAAGGCCCACGTATCCTAAAATGCTCCGGATACACACTTAAAACGTCCTCGATTGTAACGATTGAAATGGGTTTGTAACGTTGTAGGGAGCAATAATAAGCGTATCAATAAATAGTTAATCAGTGCTTGTCTAGTAAGGTGAAATCAACCGAAACGTAGATGGGAGGATTGTGTCAGTTCCGATCTTGAGATTCTATGTTTTTTTGGAACTCAGTGGACGGAGGTATGGCAAGAAATGAGTGTTGTTCATTCACTGGATTCATCGATTCTCCAGGATGCTGCTAACCTGATATTATCATAAAATTTTAAATTAAAATGTAAGTTTTGGTTAAAGTGTTACACTTGAAGGACAATGAAAAAGAATATAATGAATGAAATTAAATCTTCATTTATTAGACCGTGATTATAGGAGAGCTTGGCTATAAAGTGGCACAAGGGAAGCTATAAAGTGGAAAATAGTAAATCAAGCAGATAATGAAGTATGGAATAGTTATTAGCAGTTTAGTTCTAGGAGGGGAGAGGGGTTTAGTTACTGCAGTCTTCAAGATGGTCACCATCTGCTACAGTTCTCCACTGCCCGCTCCGTCCAAGCCGCCAAACTGTACTTCAAGTAGTAACTGCTATGTTCTCGGCTTACTTCGGAGGAATTATATTGTTTATAAGTCCTTTTAAATTATATACAAGGACTTCATAACATTTTGGAATAGAATAGATTCGTTATTAATTATCTTCTACAAAATATCTGGAGATATTTAATTTATATAACACTAGCAGATAGAATTATAGAAATGCTTCGCTATTGCTATATTTGAGGATTTATTTACAACAGCTACATGTCACTTCACTGTATACTACTATACTATACTCGCTGAATACTACTTCAATTTAGTTGATTTTTTTTTATTATTTTAGACAATTTTACTATCTATGATATTTTCATACATATAAACTACATAAAATAACAATAATTTTTATATAATAGCCCTCATTGTGCTTCAATATTAGTACTGTATTGGAACAATTCAGAATGACTGACCTATCAAAGTGTGGCAACAATTTCTTTAGGAGTGAAACAAAGTTTATGTTCGTTTTTAGCATCGCGAGAAACCCTTAAAAATGAATTTTGGTGAAAATCGGAAAATAAATTTTTTAGTCCAAAATTTTCGCCCCACAATTATGAGATTTCTTTAGAAATATAAATAACTTCAAGACGGCTCAACCAAATTTGGCAGAAGAGAGAGAGTGGGGGGTCATAAATAAACAATGAAAATTAACTTCATATACTAAAATTACTAATATTTGATTTTCCTACTGTTACTTCTCATGAAGAGCAAGTTTAAAAAGGGTATCTACTTATAGCTATATCATACACTTTTATAGATTCAGAATTAACATCATTCTATGTATATCAATTATCTATTTTATTTAATTGATTCCATAAAAAACAGAAATACTACTCCCAACTTACGTAGACAACATTGTAATACTTTCACACACCTTTTCAATTTTATTGCAAAACTGGTTTCATAAATTGCGTTCTAAACTTAAAATACAAAAATTTACACTTAGCCGTTCGTTGTGTTCTTAGCTAATACTTTACAACATTCTGTTACCAAGATGGGGATATTTCAATTAAATTACAACGGCGCTTATTCATCCCTATTCCGTCAGTCTGCTGGTATACCACAGAGAAGTATCCTTGGTCCTATCCTATATACAGTTTTCACAGCTGACATTCCAACCCATCCTAACACAATCCTCACCACGTATGCCGATGACACATGTCTATTGTCAG
>NW_027107578.1:2087948-2105109 GCF_000696795.3 Halyomorpha halys | reverse complement strand
TCATTACCTAACAATCCTCCTAGGCGTCTGAAAAGAAGATGGCCTCGAGATCTTCTCCTCTAGAAATGTTATTGGAGTTCTATCTGTGGGTAGATTCTCCACATGTTTTTATCATGTCACTATGTCACCTACAACAAATTTACTTGTTGTATATATGTGTATAAAGTTGTAAATATCAATAAATAAATTATTAAAAGAAAAAAAAACAAAAGACGGGGGACCCACGATGGAAATCACATAAGACGATTAGACAAAAGATTGAATCACTGACTTTTCTTACTTAGACGAATACTAAATCATAAGAAAAAAGTTATCACTTTTTAACAAACTCCTCATATACAACATTTCACATTGACGAATATGAACTTAAGCCACTCAAGGGTGTGGGCTCACGCAAAAAATCACATCTTCAAACCAGTCATAATTCTTTCCTTACATTACTCACAGTCCCTTCTACACCACAAACAACTCATTGAATGAGGACATAATAAAAACAACATAATAAAAACATTTCATGAATCATTCGCTGTAAACCCAGATCTTTTAGTACAAACATTGATAACTGACTCACTACTTCAATTTCCGACAAGAAAATTGAAACTTCTATGGAGCAGATATCTACTTCATTAGATGCACTAAGCTAGGAATGAGAAAATATTCATTCTTCATTCACGTTTTCATTATAATTCTTAGCAGGGATTTTCTAATGGAACACAAATTAACATTATAAGTTAAAAGGTATATGTCAAATTCAAAAATAAAGAATAAATGAATAAACAATAAAATTTAATTCAATTTTAAAGTTCAAAAAACTGCGGACTTTCCTCGTATAGTACACTAGACTGAAACTGGTTTATTATTATTATTATTATTTATTTATTATTTGAACAATTATAAAATTTAATCAATAAAATTAAACCGCGATCTCGATGACTCTTTTTAATGAAATTCCTTATAACTAATTTTGGTCATATTTAATGAAGCATAAATTTCTGAGGCATATTAAACAAAAACCGAAGTTCAACATAAAAATGGCAGATATGTACTAGGTTTTTTTTAGCTGAAGAAGGAACCATGTTGGCCTTTTACAAAAATGTGGGAAATGACGCTATTGATTCATTCGTGGAAGATAAGTTTATCTAGTTTGATAGTTATATATTCTAGGAGAAAAGTAAAAACTACTTCATAATTCGGCTGCATTTGTATGCATTAGATGGGGCTGTCTCAGTGGACTGCTGATTGCAACCGTGACATTCAACTAAAACCTCCTTCATCACCATCCCAAAGCCTCGTTTTTAAATTATTTGTATTTATACAGAGAAAAGGGGAAAAATTAAATTGTAAATTCGACCTCCAGATTTTGTTTTCCGTTTAAAGTTCTTTATGAATATCAGAGATTAAAAAAATTGGAGTGAAGGAATTTTTAAAATTAACATTTACAGTCATGTCCACGCTGTGCGTTTGTTCAAATATTTACTCATAGTAGTCGTATATCAGGCGTTGTTCACCCTTGGCTTCGGGATATTTTTCGGGATTTAAGTATTCTTGATATCTATCTCTAAGTCTATCTCAGTCCATTGATCATATACTGATGCTATTGTGGAGCCGAGGTATTTGAAACTGTATACTTTCGGAAACGATTTCCTTCTACAAAGACGTAGTTTTTTCTTAGTAGTTTTTAATACGTCTGGCAGCTAATCTGGAGTCCAAAATTAGAATAAATTGGCTATTAACTATTCTTATAAATAGAAATTAACTGCATAATATCCAGTAATTTTTCTATGGTATTTTAAAATTTAATGAAATATAATAAATGCTTTGGATCTTAATGAATTAATGGCTATCTTACATAAGTCTTTAAGAACAGTTCTTTTATCTCCGTAATAAAATAGGGTAAAATATAGTAAGGTAATAATATTGTAGTAAATTTACAGGCATCTAAATTACCTAAAATCTATCAAGAGCCATTTCAAAGTAAGAAATTACAGTTTTCATTAATACTTCTGATTTTGTTTTTATAGTTTCTACTTATAGATTATATATATTTTATATGTGGATATCATTTTTAAATTATATGATTCAGACTAATCATAGAATATTATTTTAATTTCATTTACATACTTAAAGTAGCTTTTATTTTGTTTGAATTGCCTATCATTTATCATTTCATATTTTTGTTTTCGTAAAAGTTGTCACTTAAACGAATTTAATTTTGCTTTCTTCTATATATCATTCTTATATATATCATGGATTTATGAATCAAACTATCAGAATAAACGAATATTGTTAGTGAAAACTACCATTTATTAATGAAATCCGAATTTTCCTGTATGGATGCCATAAGGAATTACTTTTTTTTTAATTTAGCTTGTAAACCAATTACCAGGAGTTCCGAATCAGTGAACCTCCATGTTTCTAACCACATTTAATGAATTGATTAACCAAACTCTTTGTCCAGTAACTACAAAGAAGGCTTATGAGATCTTTCATCATTAAATACTAAATGATCAAGAGCATTTATAATATTAGTTGATTTATTAGTTGAATTATGTAATGAAAACATATATAATTTCCATCAACTATCTGAATGAGCTAGAAGCGAATGTATTCTCAAAAAATTCACAACTACTCATACAATAGGGGTATTCATGATCTTTAGTTTAACAA
Source organism: Halyomorpha halys (assembly GCF_000696795.3). Classification (NCBI taxonomy): domain Eukaryota; kingdom Metazoa; phylum Arthropoda; class Insecta; order Hemiptera; family Pentatomidae; genus Halyomorpha; species Halyomorpha halys. The sequence goes on along the minus strand of NW_027107578.1, from coordinate 2,102,442 downwards.
GTTAAAGTGTTTTAAATGGAAAAACTTATGTTAAATGGAGAAACATTTCCTTCTTTTACCATGTTAAAACGATATAACATGGCTGAGAAACTGTTACTAATGTCTGTGAAATGAAGATTGACATTCCGAAACAGAACAGCTGAGCTTGTCACCGTTTTATTTGTTGTCGTGTTAGGTTACTTACTCGTAGGTTGTGTTTTGTTTTTTCTTTTGTCTTGTGTTTTGGACTTTTTAAAAAAGACAATCAGTAGCCAAACTTTTACACTTTTCTCTTATTTTAGGCATGTTGTAATAAATTACTGTAATCAAAACTTAGAAGTAAACAATAACATGAAGTTTTGGAAGGAAAGGTTACCAAACAAGTTGCTCAGATAATCCGCTAGGAGCTCTTATGCATTTACCATTTTACATGACTTTAAATAGGGCTGCTCACAGTCTTATACTTATAACATTTAACATAGTAAAACATTTTACATTTAACACAATATGTCGATTTTTTTAATACCCCTAATTACTCGAGGTGACTAAGTACGTCTGAAGTAGTATAATTTTCATTTAAAATTCTCTCCAGAATTGCTTAATCCATTTTCATGCCTTAGCGATTGTTCTATATTTTATAAAAATTTTAATTTTCCTTCATAATATAAATCTGCATATAATATTTTTAATTTATTTTAAAACTTTATTCCTACAATACACGACATTTAAACGCGTTGAATATGAAATATATAGCACGAAAATTACTTTCTAAACCTAGTCCCTGGTAGCTCTCAAATTTACATTTAAATTAGATTGTATGGGTTGAAATTATATACCAAAAATAACTTTAAATTCTCCTCCCTCAGAGCAAACATAATATAGAAAGTTGTGTTACTAGTATAATTCCACATCTACCTGTTTTAATAGGTATTTATACCAGTTTTTTTTTTTTTTTTTTTTTTTTTTTTTTTGTGTGTGTAACCTTTAGTATCAATGGAGTTTCACGGAAGTTAAAGTTCCTAAAAATAAATTAAATATACTAAATCAAATTTTTAGCTAATTTTAATTTTAGTGGAACTGTTATATAATTTTAATAAAATAACAATAAACATATCAATAAATATATCAATAACTCAATTAGGAAAAAAGATTTTCGTTCCGAATCCATGAATATTACTCACTCAGTAAAAAAGAAATTTGACCTTTTTTTTCCTGGACCCTCCTATTTTAATTCAGATCAGTTTCGAAAAAAAATTCTGGTTAGAGAAAAAAACGAAGGTAAGACATAAAAAACTCTTCATACAGAATGTGATCGCTTATTACATAATAATAAGTTAGTTTGCTTTGTTCATATTGTTATAACATATTTTCATTGTTGAACCAGGCCCAGCAAAGATTTAAGCTTTGGCATAAAACAGACAATATCATATTTATTACTAAATATCTAATATTGTGTTTCATTGACCACACCCTCAACCATCTTCTCCTCATTACTAAATATCATAAAGATTGGTCCAACAGAAACTCCTCAACCCGGCGGCACACGCACTATCTAGAGTTATACGAGCACTCCCAGATACTAATAATGCGAGGTTTTATAGCTATTTATCCGTTATAATTGTAATAAAAGAGTATTAAATTAGATGTTTAAACGATTCAGGTTAAATATTTTTTTAAAAAGTAGCTAAAACATAAGATAATTATTATTAGTTTGTGGTGCATTCTTCACAAATAAAATTTGAATGTTGCACGCTTAAAGGGTATCCCTTTTTTTGTCGACAAGTTCTTCGTTTTTCTGAGAAGATGTTGGTTGAGGTGCAAATTTTTTTCAATTACGTCTAAAACCAAATTTCTAAATTAGATGTCGTGTTTTCCAAATATTTAATCCCATTTATTAATTAATAATAATAATAAGTATTATTATTGAAGAAATATAAATTTTATTACTTCAGATTACCTGTAAAATTACCTGAGAAAGATTGGGCCCTTCTTTCTAATTCCTCTCGAACCAGTTCCACAAAATTTTTTTAAAAAGTTCGTCGATTTTTTGATTGATTTTCATTTCCTAAGTTAGTCCAGTATAGTCTAGTTAGTCCATGATATTGGAATTTATTGCAGTTACATTCATCATCATATAAAAATAGGACCATTGGCCGTCGTCGGATGTTTATCGACGCACTAAAAGTATCACTCATTTCATCAAGCACATATAGTCAAATTGTAAAAGGTTGTAATTTCAGGTTTACTTGGGCTTGAATCAGGATCAATATTATCATCTTAGTGCATGCTAGAAATAAGAACTGCCTTTTAGAGTGTTCAGATCTGAATCCAAACTGAGAACTGTATACTGCTTGGTTTTTTGGCGTCACAAAGCAGGGAGGCAATCCTTTTTTATTTTATCGAATAGTTTCAACATAAAACTTTCTACGACTAAAGGGATGCTGATAAACCAGTAATCGGCGGTTATATTACGCCCTGACTGATGAATGTGTGAAGTAAGCCTCAAGACCAAATCAAACGATTTTTTGTGGAGGAAAGATTCGTGAGGTTGCTTTCCAAGATAAACTTCCATATTACTGGCGATACAATGATAATGGTTCATCAGAACCATTTTCATCATTAGAAACTTAAATACCATCTTCCTCAAACTCATCCTTGACGTTGTCAATATTATCAACACTCTCTGTGTCAGAATCATCCGAAAATTCAATATCATCATAGTTACTACAAACAATATTACACAAAGTCTCCAAATCTTCCGGATTATTTAAATTTAAAACAGATTTATTTGCCATTTCGGGTGTCAAAAATACTAATGGCACTACACGATCGTAAGATACACTCCTGCTGACTGCTTGTCTAAAACTGCTCTAAGAGAGGATCTGGGAAAGGAAATGTGATGCAAGTTGGAGGATAGGTTCTCAGAATCTTTATTGAAAGGTACTGAGAAGAAGAAGCCTCAGGATTAGTTTATCCGTGCGTTAGTGATTCCGAGAAAGTGCATGTGCCTGAGAGATATAGTGTATGTGCCGCCGGGTTAATAATCACGAGGAAAGATTAAAACAGAATTAAGAAATTTTGATATTTCAACAATAAAAGTTATTTGTGGATTTAAGACACCAGGTTGACAATGAATGCAGTAAAAGCTTGTCACCATCACAACCTGAATCAGAATCCGAACTGAGATCTAATAAACATAGTTTTATTCGTGAATGATTAATTTTGAATTACTCATTAACAAACAAAATACACGCGTTCACTGACAGAGAGTAAGGAAAAACTGCATACCAGCATCGATAAAAATATCACAAATATCAGATTGAGAGTTAGGGTATGACAGAATATCGGCAGTGTTCATCTTCCCTAATCCCTTCAGTATTTTGACCCGAAAAATGTTATTATCTGCTAGTATACCTTACAGACACTTTGCGTAACAATATAATTTTATTCCACGCTTACAGTTAACTTTTCTGGTTTATTCACCCTGAGTAAAATTATTTGCAATTTTCGAATCAATCATTGTATTACTTATACCTGAAGGCAAATACTTATAAGAAAATAAATTTGAATAAAATAAAATACAACCCTCTACTGGGATTTTTTGGGACAGCTAGAATCTAATTTATCAAAAGTTTGAAAAATATTTGGAAAAAAATTAGGTCGACATTTTGATCTGGTTGGAACCTCAAAACTCGTGTATCGTTCCGAAGAACTGCGTTAGCATCTGGTTTCAATTTCGGACAACCGTTGTTTTGTTAAGTTGTGCCACTTATTAAAAAAATGAACTTGGAATCGCAGTCCGAAAATGCAACGAACGTGAATCTGCAGTAAGAAGCACAGTCAAAGCTCTAGAAAATCATGAAGGTCAGTCGTCGTGGGACGAAAGAGATCTTTCTCATCACAAGATCCAATAATTTACACAAAACAAAGCGTAAAAACCCACAACAGTTACGATCCTCTTTTACACATTTCAACAGAGGGACCCAAGGAGCAACCAAAGCAAACTGTTAGTAACACAATAAAGCCACCTCCTATATTCTTAAACAATATTCAAAATGTTGTGGCTCTAATTTCCTTCTTAAAGAAGGAAATAGGAACTACATATTTCTCTATCAAATCAGCTGTTAAAAATATAATAATTTACCCGGCCTCACCTGAATCATACAGAACAGCAGTCCACTGTTTGAAAAGAGTGAACGCGGAATACAATACTTACCAACTGGAGGAAGATTATAACCCAAGAGTAGTTATAAAAAGGCTTAAAAGGGAAGACTCATCTACACCAATCTCCACAAAAAAAGTAGAATTCCAAACTCTCGGTTACGAAGTCTCAAATGTTAATAATGCAATATCGGCCAGAACTAATCTACCTCTTAACATGTTTTTTGCTGATATCACGAAAAAAATATTTGAAATAAATCATATTTACTACACCAGGATAAAGGTGGAAGATATGAGGAAATAGCACAGTGCCACAGATGTCAAGGCTATGCCCACACCAAAACATACTGCAATCACCATCCACGTTGTGTACGTTGCGGTGAGGACCACGAAAGCTCTACATGCCTTAAATCTAGAGACATTCCTGCCAAATACGCTAAGTGTGGGATGGCCCACCCAGCTAACTACAGAGGATGAATAACCCTCAAGAACCTGCGGGCTCTTAGTAGTATATAAACTACATAAATAAAGTATTTATTTACAATTTGTTATCATGATTCAAATGATTCAGATAAAGGTTGCCATAAAATATAGATTATTACATGATTACTTATTAGTTAATTTATACTTATAGCTGCTGATGCCGTAGGATGTAGTGCCGTAGGTGTCTTCTGTTTCATCAGGGATGTCCAGGTCTCGTGGCCTTCGTCTGGTCGAAGTGCATCCTCTTAAGTCTCCCTCCTGATGAGGTCCTCCTCCGTCTGAGCCTTCCTGTTGAGTGTCTCTCCTCTTCTCTTGTAGATTCCCTCTGTATTTTTCTCTCACTTCCCTTTTGGGGCGTTACCTTATTTTTAAATCTCTTCTCTGATTGGTTATCGATGTCCGAAGACGCCCGAGGCAGGCGTCCCCCTCCTCAGGGCCGAGGATGTGTAACAAAAAGTTTGACTTGTCCAGGAAGGGCCTGCACCTGGTTAATTTGATTCTGGTCCCTCGTCCCAAACTATCATTTTTGTTAGAACACTTAAAGGTTAGCCAATCTAATATTCTCAGGGGCCTCTGGTAATGTGACAAACTTAATACAGATGTTTCCACATCCGAGGATGCTAAAAGCTTCCCAGAAGGATACCCTGACCAGGTATAGGGGCAGATGACGAAACCCCTTAATAATACCACGGATTGTCAATACATAGCACACTCATGCAGCCTACTGAATCAACTGTCACAAATAAAAGAAACATTAACCGCTGCTTATGGAGACTAGGTCTCTGACTATTGGTTCCCTGTCAATCCTCTTTTGGAACACTAACGGATTACTACTACATAAAATTTAACAGGAAATTTATCTCCATAAAAAACGTATTGATATTGCTCTACTTACGGAAACACATCTCACACTACGCAACAAACTCTCTATACTTAACTACACCTTATACAGGACAGACCACCCCGATCATACTGCCTATGGAGGGATAGCCATATTAATAAAATCTACCCTCAGACATTATCCAATTCACATAAAATCGACGGCTCAGATCCAAATTACTTGCATAAAATTAGAAACAAAATACAAGAACCTATCATTAGCTTCCATTTATTGTCCACCTAAATATAATATTACTGAATAAATGTTCATTGATTTGTTCAAATCACTTGGTAGAAGATTTCTGACAGGAGGCGACTATAATGCAAAACACACACACTGGGGTTCACGATTATGTACACCAAGGGGCAAGAACTTAAGGCAAACGGTTAGTCATCTGTCCTAAGACGCCTTTGCTCCAGGTAAATTGACTTTCCAAATTCACGGCATGAAACCCGGCGTACTAGACATTTTTGTAGCAAAAGATTTGAGGTCACTGCCGATCACTGTTTCAATAGACACATACCTTGGCTCAGATCATTTACCAGTGAACCTGATACTAGGTGCTGAGATATTCCTTGCTGAAAAAAGACCATCTGACCTACGGTATCATGGATTGGGACCTATTTTGTTATTAACTAAACACCGAGTTGACTGCCCCGACAGTACTAAAATCAGAACAGGATTAAGAAGAACCGGTAGATTTTTCACCTCAGCTGTTCAGAAAGGTGCATCGTACTCACAAGAGTCAAAAAGTCGGCAAGGAATATGTTCGCCGTCATACCCTCAACATATCAGGGATCTAATCAAAGCCAAGAGAAGATCACGAAAGGAATGGCAACCTCACCTGCTACCTTCAGCTACACGAACACATAACAACGAACATATAACAAATTGAACAATGACCTCAGAAGAGAAATACGAAAATTCAAACAAAGTAACTTTGACAGATATTTGGAAAACTTATGCTGAGATACTTCGGAAAATTCCCAGAAAAGCTTTAGTATTCCTCCCAACCCTATTCAATGCTATCTTACGGACAACTAAGTTCCCTATACAGTGGAAATACTCCACGTTTTTAATGATCCATAAACCTAACAAAACATTCCTACAGACCAATTAGTCTTCTTCCAGTATGCTCCAAAATTTTTGAAAAATTATTACATGAACGTATTACAAAAATACTAACTGACCAAAACATAATACCCGACCACCTATTTTGATTTCGCACATTACATTCCACATACAACACCTACGACGTATGCAGACGACACTGCTATCATTTCGAGAAACACAGACCCTTTACAGGCCACAACACTACAATAGTCTAAACAATATACAGACATGGTGCACACGATGGAAAATTAAGATTAATCACGACAAGTCACAACATGTCACATTTACTCTACGACACAAAACATGACCTTCAGTTTACATTGGCAATCACCCTATACGACAAACAAATACAGTAACTTATTTAGGACTTTTTATAGTGACAATCGAAAATCACCCATCACTACGACTAACGCATTAGTCCATCCGAAAGTTGCGAGTCATTAGTTGGCATTTGTTTTGAATTTAAATTATTTAAACAGGAAAAAAAAAAGTGCAGGACAACCATCTAATATTTAAACACCTATGTGATTAATGATAGGTGTTACTCTTTCCTGTGCAGGATAAAAGGTAGGGTTTAAAAAGAACTAAAGTTGGGAAATGGACTTCTGCTAAGGGAACCAGCTGTCGTTGCAAAATAAAGCAGAGGCCAATAAAGAGAGGAAGAGTGTGGTCCTGCTCCTCGAGATAAAGAAGGACGAAGGACATCAGGAGATGGAAGGACTAAACAGCCTACCTTATGCCCTGCCACTCTTACCCTTATATCGTTTTCTATTTTTATCGTATTCTTCCATTCTGTATTTTTTCTGCCACAGAAAAAGACAAAGTAGCACATATTTTACAAAGAATCGATACAAGTTTCAGCTCAAAAAAAAAACTATTCTGTTGACTTCGCACTAAAAAATACAATTACTATTCTCCGATTTGCAAGTAGGCATTTAAGGGATCTCCAGCAATAAAAAGGTTACTATATTTTTGGACGTTATTCAATAAGACCTAATCTTAAGTAAAGAATCGTTTTTTTTAATGATGCAGGAATTGGGTAGCTCCGCCATTTAGTTCCATTATTAACCTACACTTGGGTTAATTGTCCAAGAAGGATGTACCGGAAGAAGCCATCCGTCACTCAAAATTAATCTTCAATATTCAACAATTTAAGACTTCATCAGTAACAGAAATATCGATTCGATATGTACTGTGATGACTAATTTTTTCTTCACAAAGTTGTATTTTATACATCAACATACATTATTTTTTATTAATAAACGAATAATTTTTAAGCATTTAGTCCCGTCTATATTCATTTGTTCTTTTAATTTTAAAATACAAACTTTTTTTGATCCTTACTCTGGAATACCTTTATTTTCCTCCAACGTTTCGGGCCTTTGGCTTAGGAGGCCTTAATTTGATGTAGCCAAGTTTAAATAGATTTTGTAAATGAAACTGAGGTAATAAACAAGTTAATGTGTTAAATAGTTCATAAAATAATAAATTACCCAAGGCGATAAATTTCAAAAGTAATTTTTTTACGATTTTTTTTTAAATGACTAAATTTTAAACTTTGAAACTTGAATTTTCTATTTTTTCTTGTTTATATCTTCTGTGTAAGTGTTTCAATATCTTATTTTTTTCTTTATGATTTACGAAGGATTTTAGTAATAAATATTTTTATGATTTTTATATCTGTATCTGTTTTATTCCTGTACTGACGTATTTTATGTTTATATATATGTTGTTCATTTAATTATCGAATAATCGATTATTCAAGGCAAAATCGTAAATAAGATGAATAATTATTTTATAAGAAAATTACGTTTCTTATAACTTACCTATATATAATATACTTACATATATTATATTATAATATATATGATATACTTACCTTACGGCCTAAACGTTGGGGAAAAAACCAAGATAGTTGGGAGAAAGGATCAACTTAAGTTGTGTATAGAATTCATTATTCACTATTAAACAAGAAATTAATATATAATAGGTTAATGAAGTGAATTTATGTTATTTTAATTCTTTAGTTCAAGAAAGAGGTAGTAGCTCCAATTTTTAATGCTTTCTTTTCCAAAAATTGGAGAGTGGGTTCATTATGTCTCCCTAGGTTTTCTTTTAGCTTTTATACATTTGTGTGTATATATAAGTTTGGAAAAAAAATGTTTTTTGTTATTTCTAAAAATATTTCAGGACGAAGCTCACCTTATTGTTGCTTGCCCCACAAGAAAAGGGTGTATATGAATAGATGATTTTTTTCCCATCCAATCTGAAGCGAATACAAAACATTCCACCAGGCTGTTCTGATGAAACCCTTTTAAGTCTCCAGTTGAGTACAGAAGACAGATTAGGAAACAAAAGCTGGTAACCCCTCGTTACACAGTCCGTAGCCTAAAGACGTGATTAAATTCGTGAACAAAGTTGTGCGGACTCCTGAATCCCGTACAAGTCCGTGTAATCCTCCCTTGCAGAGCGACTTGACACGGATTAACGTCAACGAGGTCCATGGTTTGTACCCTGTTCCCTGGTACAGTAGAGTGCTTAGTGAGTGAACCTGGATTTAGTAGACCCAATCTGATGTGATCATTTTGAATTTGAGTAATAAGCCTCTTGATCACCCATTAAAAAAATGTGAAAAGTTTGGAATTTACCAAATAATAAAAGAGATAGTTGCGATAATACAGTTAATTAATATAATTAACGTATGGATTAGATCTCTAAGATTTTTTATTAATTTATACTTCCTAAGGGTATGTGAGGTTGCGCAGTGTTATCTGGGAAAAGGGTTGAAGGAACTTCTTTTACCACATTGGGAATGCATTTTAAGAGGGGACTGAGGACAGGGGATTTTCCGTAAATGGGAAACAATTTGAATGGGCCTAATATTGACGGTTTTTTATCATTATTTTTCTTTCGTAATATATTGAATAATTAAAGATCACCTGTTGGTAAATAAAAATAATTTAATAAAAATCACATATATTATTTTTTTATCCACTTTCAATATATTTATATTCTTAAAAAATGCATAATATAAATCTTGAGTGATACGTAATCCATACGATTATTTTTAATTGAAAGAAAGAGACAGCAAAAAATTTTAAAACAAAGCTAAATTTGATAAATATATGCAAGGCTTAGGAAAGTATAAAACAGAATAAAGATTAGGACAAATTTCAATTCCTTAGAATTCAGAGTGACAAAGAAAAAAAAAATTGAATGCAAGCGTGGATTATAGTTGTTATATTTATATAGAAACACATGGATCTAAGATAAATTGAATTTAATGTTTATTTTTGTTCCTTTAGAGCGCTACGAATGGGTAGTTTCTCTACACGCCTGTAACACTCCATTTTAACTAAAATCAAATTCACTGAATGTATTATGATTACATAATAACTGTATATTATACAGTTGTAAATTTCAATAAAGATATTAAAAAAAAATTTGTTCCTATTTTCGACTGGGAAACTGAATTTTTAAATTCTGAAATATTCCAATATTTAAGGTTTAGAAAACTTAAACAGTATGCTATTTACAAAAGAGACTTTGGAATATTCTTCTAAGAACAATTATAATTTTACATAAATGTACAACACTGTTGGAAAGAAATTTACCCAGCAGCTCGACCTAGTGGGTCTGAATGGTATAAAATAATGATATATACTTAACGTTTCTATTATGTAAATATTGTTATGAGCTGTCTTATTTTTTATTATTATTATTTTTTTTTGCTAGTGCTATCAATGACAAATAACAAGTCAGCGTTATTAAAGTCTATTTATTTTTTTGTATAGAATAATATTAACACAAGTATATAATTTTTTTTCTCGAAACAAAATGCCATATAAGAATAATACTAATGTATACTAAACAAACGGGGTAGGGTTAGCAGTAGAATAGCATGGGATGAATGGTTGAAGGTGTGAAGAAGTGTCAGCCTCTTGAGAGACGTCCCCTTATTGGTTGACAATCGGCCTATCAGGTGACAATGGCTGTTTGGAGCCAATCAGTACCAGCATTCAAAATCCAACAGGGTTTGCTCTCTTTCAATACTCGGTCACTATAACCTAATTCTAGATCTTTTGTGCCAATCCATGGCCATGCCATTAGCGGTTATTGGAAAATAACTGTTTATCCGTTATTCCGGTTTTTTAACTTTTCATTTAACCAGGTATTTTTATCCAATGATCTGTTTACAGCAGGTTTTTTATTAATTTATTTTTTTTTATTGAATGGGCAGCATTCTATTAAATGGTAAAAAAAAAGGAAAAGGTAAAATAGGAAAAGATTAATGCCAGTACTGAATGGATAGTGGTTCCTTCTCACTTTTCAATTAACCTGGCCATCATTAGAAGATTGTGAGATCCAATCACCCAATCCATCCATTATGAACTCCGAATAATAGTTTCCCGTTAACTGTTGGTGATGGATCAAATTGAACAATGAATATACCGGTAGGAAAGTTAGTTTTGCACACCAATTCAAGTCTTCGCTCTATAATTTTTTTTTCTTTTTAATCACATTTGGTATATAAATGATTTTTATCAAGTGCAACAAAGTCTTTTTGACCCATTTCGATTCTCAATCAAGGCCAGATTCTCTGTTTTTACCAGGTCGCGCAATGATTAGCAGCATTCATTAAAATCTACGAGGATTGCATTATTATATGGATTCTGCACCGGTAATGCTAGAATATTTTGCTAAACAGTCGTATGTGGTGAATTTACTTCCTCTACTACTCTTCTAGTGCAGGTTCTGGGATCGGGACGAAATCGTTCTATCACCTCCTCTTTGTTTTCTTGAAATTGAAATTGTATAACCGATACAGAATGCATATAAAAAATGCAATCCGCTTAGATTTCGAGATTCTGACCTTATAGTTGAGAATCGGACATGGGTCAAGGGGACTTTGTTGCACTGGAGCTGTTGAATCATTAACTGAAGTTTGTCGACTTTGTCCTGTTGCCTAAGACCCAAATAAAATACCAATTTTTGTAGAAATAAAAAAGTATATTTCAAGACTCAAAATTTCAATCCATCTAAGACCTTCCTTTTTTCATTTCTTTTCTTTTTTTTCCGAAAACCACTTCAATTGCTAGTTGAAACTTCAACATGACTCCTCCTTAAAATTCATATTTAAAGGTTTTAAAAGAAACTAAAAAAGTGTCGACTTCTTTAAAGGAAGTTTCTCGTGATTGTAATTTTTTATAAATTCAATATCATTGTCAATTCTAAACAATTATTTTTAGTATTTTTTTGTTATAATGTACAATAGCCTTAATATCAATAAAAGTCATAGGCAGAAAACAATAATACAGACTATTCTTAAAATTGTATTGGCTCCTAGGTGCACTGGTAAGAACCTCGAATATGTGTCTAGTATTTTTCGACTGAATGTCACCAAAAGTTTCATTGGAATCGGTTTACACTTCCGCCTTTTGTCCCTAGAAGTTTTTCGATGTCAACTCACCATGCTAGTATATTTTTATTGTAAAATATATCCCAAAATTGCTTTTCTGTAAAATTAGGAAAATTTGTCATTGTGTCATTTATCTCGAAAGTACAGAATACATATTTTAAAAGAAATGAGAAAAAAAATAATATGTTAATTGGGTAGTAAGATTTAATTTGAAAACTTTTTATTAATAAAAAAATTAAAATGATCATAGTTATGTTGTTTTTTAAAATTTATAATCCCTTCCTAGTCATTTCTGACAAACAGGGGGGTGGGAGGGTATCTACTGGTTACCACCATATTCATACCATCGTGAGGGGTCAAGTTTTCATTTCGTGGAACCACCACAGAAATAACAATCGACAAGGTCGGATTCAAACCTGCGCCGCTGCAGTTACAAGCCAGTAAAATTTGGCACTTAAATTCACTGGGTTACGACTGGAACGGCTAGGTTCTTTAAACTTAATCAATTTTATTAGTAATTATTAAACATTTTATTTTTTTCTGTTCTTATTTACTCACAACATTATAATTATCGTTTATATATTACAATTTATAAATGTAGCATATTAATATTATCAATAACAAAATAATTCATGCTGTATTGTATTGTCTTTATTGTTAAGTGTTTATTAAAATTTTGAATAAATAAATAAAAATCTGGGTTATTCAGGTCCTTTTTTTTAGTGACTGCTGATGCATGAAATGGCATTATGGATAAATTTTGTTCCTTTTTATTTTTTCATCTGAATGTGAACGCAGTTTATTTTTGTTACGCTCATTTTTTCACTGAAAGTATAATCTATGCCATTGTATCATAAATTAGTTTGAAATCAGACCTGGGAGGGTTAAAGTAATAATCTATAATGCTTGGCTATTATTAGATCCACCATCTATCAATTCCAAGAATGTATGATATTTTTTATTTCCAACAATTCTAGTGAGATTTATTTTGAAGCTTTCCGATAAGTTAGTAATTAAAAAATACATCGATTTGTAGTTGAAAAATCACTCTAGATAAAGTAGTAAATACAACATGGTTCCATGGCATTACGTTTAAGGTAAATTAGTTTAGAGGCCAGGTCTCAAGAGTCATTTCAAATAACTTTCCTTTTTAAAGTTTACATTGGAAAAATTATTCTTTTTCAAACTGTGAACTTTGACCGATTTCGAGATAGCTACTTTAATTTTAAACAATTAAAATGTTCTGTTGCAATATTGAAATTACAGACAAACAAAAAAAAAATTATTTCATAGAATACATGATGGGCTCAACCAACAGATATATATTATTGGGCTGTGTGTATTAGTACCTATTCAATAGAAGCTTTAGGGACCAAAAGAGACTCCTGACATAAGTTTCATATTCATTTCCCAAACATTTTCATAGAAATTAAAACAATTTTTTTGCTTAAAATTAATTTTTTTTAGAACATTACGAAAATTGCAATAATTTACTACGACTCTAAATTTTGTATCTATGTACGTAGACATATGAAATGGCAAAATCCGGACCTAAGTAAACAAATTATAACCACCGATAATAATAAGGATAATTGAATCTTGTGAAACAATAACACATATCCAGTGCTGTCCTGCCACTGCTGCTGTTGAAGAAAGATGTGTTATTGTTTCACTAGATTCAATTATTCAATTCAAGCAAATTCGCCTGCTCTAATCAAAATTATAAAAGATGTAAATAAAAAAACACAATGAAACGGCCATATGTAAAAGTGTGCTTGATTTGCAGTTGATTGGAACTGTTGATTTCCTTTCGTCTGGACATTCTTGTTTAGGGTTTTAAAATTTAACAAGAAACATTTCTTTTCTCCATATTGAGGTCCATTGAAGTTGGTGTGGTCAAGAATGAATGAGTTTGTGTTATGTTATTATGAGGCAGGAACTCATGGACAGTTACATTACCAAAATCAACCTCCAACCAACTAACTAACCCTGCGTACCCCCATATATTTTGCCCTCGTTGCATGAGAAAATATGAAATGAATCCAATGAATAAGAGAGATTTATGGCATGGCTACAAACCAAGCTGATTCTATCTATAGATTGCCCCCTTGGAAATACCATTCTTACAAAATAGATCTAACTATGAAACGCCAGAACCACGACTCAAATAAAATTAAATTCTTAAAGAAGATACAAAAATATTCAAATTATGAAATAATTTACACTGACGGCTCCAAACAAAATGAAAATCTTGGTCTTGCAATAATAATACATGGGACACCCAAAAAATATAAATTACCCACATACTCAACAATATTTACAGCTGAACTACAGGCGATTTCAACAGCGATTTATCTATAGAAAGTGAATACTCAAACATACTCATTTGTACAGATTCAATGTCTGCACTCCAGAGTCTATCAAACTTCAATCAAAGCGGACCTACGATAGACAAAATT
>NW_027107578.1:2070506-2083273 GCF_000696795.3 Halyomorpha halys | reverse complement strand
GAATAGTTTTACGAAAAGTTCTATTATAAAATGGTTTTATCGAAGTTTTACGAAAAGTATTATTATAAAATAGTTTTATCGAATAGTTTTACGAAAAGTTCTATTATAAAATGGTTGTATTGAATAGTTTTACGAAAAGTTCTATTATAAACTGGATGTATCGAATAGTTTTACGAAAAGTATTACTATTAAATGGTTGTATCGAAAAGTTCTATCATCAAATGGTTATATCAAATAGTTTTACAGAAAGTTCTTTTTTAAAATGGCTGTATCAAATATTTTTTACGGAAAGGTCTATTGAAAAATGGTTGTATCCAATATTTTTTTACAGAAAGGTCTATTGTAAATGGTTGTATCGAATAGTTTTACGATAAGGTCTACTATCAAATGGTTTTTTCAAATAGTTTTACGAAAAGTTCTGTTATGAAATGGTTATATCTAACAGTTGTACGAAAAGTTCTGTTATGAAATGGTTATATCAAACAGTTGTACGAAAAGATCTATTATTAAATGGTTGTATCAAGTTGGCTATCAAATATATTTCTTTACTCCTGGTGACCTTTCTAAAGATATGAAAGGAGGTAAGAATAAAGATTACATGGATTTCAGGACTCATTCTCCCACAGCAGGGAAACATCTCGCCTAGCTACAAACAAGAGCGCTTTTCATGCCATCTCCAGATCCCTATATAAATCACCCAAGACCAGAACCAAACGCTTAGGGCCTTCCATTTGATGACAAGAAAGAATTGTTGAAATAAAGTTACTTTTATGATGCAGCTTTGTGGGTGTGATTAACATATTTCGGCGTGAAAAATAATATTCAATCTTATAAATTTTATTTTGAAATTTGTAATTAATGTGAATCTACTCGGAAGACCTGGAAGAAAAAGAAATACATTTTTTTTTTTTAAGTTTTAGTTGTGTGTGCCATCTATTAGAATTAAATAAGGAATGTTTAAACATTTATTCATTAATTTAGTAAAATGAACATTATCCATGGTATTATATTTTTTATTATTATAACATGGGGCTAGTGACAGGTTTTCCTATTTTATTTAATAAAAAAAAAAGTATAAAATGTAATTTTGTTCGTTTTTTCCGCAGTTCACTTCATATATTAAAACAAATATATTAGTTTTTATCTCAATCATAGTAGTTTTGGTTTTTTTTATTCTAATATCTTTAAGTTAAATTAAATCAGATTTAATTTTATTCAGATTACGATAGTATAAAATAATACCACAGTATATAAAGTCATAAACTTGGTTTCATTCCATTCATAAAATATAATGAATTGGAGAGTGTCTATGGAGGGTGGTGATTTTTGAACCATTTTTCGTATCACACACACTGGCATGGTTCTATATTATATCTCGTATATTTTTGCTGCAACTATTATAAAATTTTTAGGTGAGGAATTATTACTTAAATTTAAAAAATGATCATTTTTGTTTTTAACAGGTTTATAGGCTCAATTTAAAACAAATTTAATGCTTTTTTTTTTGTAAATTCGTAATGTTTTAATATATCTAAATATTAAGTTTATTAACTTTAAAACTGTCTTCTCAACTTTTTTTTAGAGGTTTCACGACTTGTCGATTTCACAGGCTACAAGTGTAGCTTTTTAATCGAAGCTTTCGTAAAAATGTAAGCTAAAGAAAGAAAGAAACTGTGAGAACTCCTCAAGCGAAATTTGAAATTGATAAAAAAAAATTCATAAACATTAAAAAATCAATGCTGCTTTTGAATTGGTATTAGGTACCTCGAACATCATATTATATAATAGTAAGGTTAACAAATTTATAGTTAATTAATAACCAACCATAATACAGATGTAATGAAAACCCTTCTATAAAGAAGCGAAATATTTTCCAAAATCAATCAGAACTAGTTGGGGAAAGGAGACAACGAAGTAAAAATAAATCGCCCCATCGCTTGCTACAGAGCTAATAAGCTGGAGAAAGAACACATAAAGCATAAAGGACACTTCATCAGGACGCGGGCCAGGATAAAAGAATCCCTCCCCGGGAAGAGCAACGGGGCAATTTCCTCAACAGGCGCCTGCGCGGAAGTACCCCGCCATAAATCGCCTTATCTTCAGATCCTGCTAATATTCGACCCCCTCCCCCAATCTCTAGCCTTTTTTAAGGCCAAGGGTTTACGAGGACCTCCTCATCGCTAATCCGGGCTATCTACCGGGATCTGCCTCCTTAATAACCTCCGCTGACCATCATCACGCTCCTCCTGAGGGCCACGTAGTCGACTCTTGTCCTTCTTCATCATCCATCGCGAAGCAATTCCTTCTGCTTTACATAGTCTTCTACTTTCTTTTTTTTATTTAAACTTTTACAAATCAAGTCCATTTTTTTTATATACTTAAAATATTTTTCTATAAAAAAGTAGATATATCTGTAGTAATAAATAATAATAAATCGCCACACTATTACTTATATATTATTGTTATTAACAATATTTAAAAAGTACGGAAAAAGTGATAAACTAAATGAGTGAGGTTGAAAGTAGTTATAACATATATTTTTTAATCTTTGTAGTTCGTAATCTGCAAGGAAGCAGTAGGGCGTAACCCTACTCTCCTTCAGAGCAAACATACGCCCGAAAGTGGGAGGTTCCCGAAGCATTGTGGCTTAGGTTTACTTTGAGGTTAATAGAATGTCATCTTAATCTACAATGTCATCTTAATCTAAACTGAAACAGAAGGCAACCAGTGATAGGTTTGTAATCGTCCCCTGCTCCTCTGCCACTCGCCAAGGTCCATCATAAGGTCTGTCTTTTTGGCTTCATTTTTCTTTTCAGATTACCCCCTCAATTATAATCCTTCCTTCAAGTATCTGCTACACACATGAGAACCTAACTTTTAGATTTAGGAGCTGAGAAGGTTTTCCGTCTCCAACCACGATATCTGATAACAATTTCTGTAATTTTCGAGTTTCGGAATCGGCAAAATTAATTATAAACTTGTATTTTAACGCCGTATATTAATTAATAGTAGGTGTATTGAAAAAAATGTGAGATGTTTTTAATCAGGATTATAGATAATAGAACATATCACCGTGTCGAGTTATTTTCTATTCACATGTTATTTTCTACACTCTTAACTCAGCCTCTTGTTGAATAAATCAAATTTCGGACTTCCAATTATTAAAATTACGCTTCCGAATAGGTGGAATTTTCATAGATAGGTGAGGTACCTCTGGTGATGATGCGGCATTTTCCTTTCATTTTGAGAATAAATTTCCTCTTAGTAATTAGTCGTAGTGTCTCTATTGTAGTAATAAATAACAATAGATTGTTTAACTTTCACTACTTTATTTTTGTAATTATTATTATTTACACTGAAAACGAAAACGAACCGAGTGAGCTAGATTGTAGTAATAACATTTTTTTTTTTTTACATTTGTAGTTTGTAGTTTTGAAGGAAGGGGTATAGTTGAGGGGGTAAGCTGGTAGGAAGCGTTAAAGCAGGGCCTTGTGATAGACCAGGAACGTGGCAAAAGAGTTGGAAAAGGAGAGGAGCAACTGACTGTCTTCTGTTTCAGTTGAGATTACAATAGTAGGTATTCCTGTTGACCTCGAGGTAAACCTAAGCGCCATGGGCGTGGTATTTTTGGCTTCACTTTAGCTATGAAGAAGAGTAGGGTTGTGCCACCCCCTGTTCCTAGCATTGGTAGGTTACCGGACGGTCATGGCCATGACTATATATGCTAAATAACACTAAATACGGTGAAAGTTGAAAACACAATCGATTCTTGCATATAATTTTATTTTTAATGATTTTTCATTAAAGGAAATGACAACGGAATCTTAACTTAATTTTTCAAGATTAGCATCACGTGAATGCTAAAATTAATAAAGAATTTTAATGAAAGGCAATTTTAAAAATAAACTAATCTTTTCTCTAGATATTTCAAGGCTTTCAATAAGAAGTCAGTCTTGTTAGTGCTATTCTTACACAGACCGAACCGCTTCAAGATAAATAGATTAAATAAATAATAATTTCAAGACGTAATTTATGTATTTTTAAATTTAAAAATTAAGATTTATAAATTTAAAACATTTAAAGTTAGGATTTTAACTAGTACATAGTTTATTATTATTGATAACCCAAAGTTGTTAAGGAAATAATTTCTTAAATCTGGTGTAATCTAAAAAAGCTCGGGGCTCTCCATTGGTAAAAGAAAAGCAAACGGTACAGTGATTGAGAATTTACCAAGATAACATTGCAATTTCAAAGATTTATCTTTAAGATGCCAAATGATTGCAAAATTTACTTAAGACAGACGAAATTATCTTGATCTCTGGCTGAGTTTGCCGTATTCAAACAACGAGATGTTTGCAGTCGAAATTCCAGGTATCTATAGCTTACATTGAAATTCAAAGTATATATGCACGTGTAGTCAGGCGTTTCCCAACATAAACTTAATTAAAAATTAATTGAGAAATCAAATAACTAATAAGAACATGGAATTTTAAAACATTGTAATGGCATTCAAACTCATTGTTTTTGTTAATAAAAACCTTATATTTTTTAATTATAACAAATTATTATTAAACTGATACATAAATAATATTTATATTTATATGTATATTACATACACAAATATTTATAGTGGTGTATTCGTTATTTAACAAATAATATTAATATTATATTTTACCCACCGCAATAATGGGTTAAAATTGACTATTCAGGCTTTTAGGTTAGCCGACCATTGCTCTATCCAAAGCCAATTCCTCAAGTCACATCAGTCGTTCCTCAACTTCTTCATCCCCGAAGTTTCTATTAGTCGACCTGTTTTTTTTTCCACACTTTTTACCTGTTCGGTCAAATTTTTATCATTCGTATTCTAAAAAATACATATACAAAGGCCAAAATTTAGGATATACTCAAATAACTAAGATACAAAATATGATTACTAATTCATTCAAATAACAAAACTTATTTCTGGACTGGATTATTTTCAATTTTCCCAGCACTGGTAAATTCTTGCAAGAAACCCTATCGAAGTGTGTCTCCACAAGTTAAATAAAACTTTGCATGCTTATAAAACTTTGAAAAATATTTGACATGCATTTTTTTTTCCTTGGTATAAGTTACGTTCTGAAGGGGTAGACTTTTCTATCAGGTAAAATAATTTCAAACTTTAGAAATAGCTAAGGTTTAGGTATTTTGAAGTATAAATATTGCGCTTAGAGGTAAAATTTATAACAGTTGACTCTATATACTCCCCAAATAAATTTTTCTTTATATGTTTTTCTTTCTGTGAATACATGATCTTTTGATTAAAATTAATAAAGAATTTGATACGATCTGTAGGTCTGAAATAACTGTTTACGACAAAGTTGAGTGGTTTGAAATGTTACTATAGTATAATAGTAGTGCATTCCAGATAAGTCGTATGACCAAAAGTTTACCATCATACTACTTTTATGATGGCATATGAACAATTGCATTGTTTTAGTTTTAAGAAAAATTATAATAATATAATCATTTGTTTTTGGAGAAGACCCGTACAAATAGAGTTAGCCATTTTTATAATATATCAATGTTGTTATATCTTCTGTCAATGGGCTTTTTAAATTTCTCACAAAAAAAAAAAATAAATAACTGCATACTCAATATTATTAAAGAAACAAATATTAAAGGTACTGCAGTTTCCGGATTCCATCACAAGCTGGACAAGATTTCTGTGAGTCCAAAGTATATTTGTATAAACCAATATGAAGAGTGATCGAATATTTCCCCAAAAGTCTGAGTCAGACGATTATTCTCAAATAAGTTATACTTTTACAACAATTAAATAAATGTAATGTAAATTTCAATAGTGGAGTTGAGCTATGGGGCTGCACTTAACCACCGAATTCCTCCCGAATCCAATCCTTACAGTCCAAAATCCTTCGTAAAATCCTTAATGCTCCTTTTTTTGACAAAAATCGAATCATCCATCAGGACCTCAATGTCCCCATATATTGCCGATTTGGCCAGAACCAGATATCAATCATTCCATGATAAACTTCCCAACCACTTAATTGCTGAAAACAAAATCTTTGCACGTCTTGAAAATGAAAAAATGAAAAATAACCTATTATTTTTTCACCGAATTATTATATCATAAGCTACAATAGTTATCAAAAGTACAATGAGTCAACCCAAATAATATTATGGTGAATAGCATTCATCAACAGCTACTTGTAGAGGTTCCAACTTATTTGAAATCACCACTATGTCATTTAGAACTGAAATATTGAACCAGCACTGAAAGGAGAATCCAGTACCCAACAGTTATTCTAGAAACTCAGTTGCATATTTTCCATAACAGCCATTGAAATAGAGGGGACTAAAACTGTTATAGTGCTTCATTCCTTTATCGAATACCTAGGGACAACTGATTTGTCAATGATTTTTTCATAAGTGATGATCCTGAAGTTGGCATTGTAATTGTCCTTAATGACCCTTTGTTATATGTATCATGTATTGTTCTGATACGTGTAGGTGTACATTGCAATGAATTAAGGAGACCTAGGGGTATCATTAAACCTCATTAACCCTAAGCCTCTTATATAACTTGTAAGAGAAAATATATCTTTTTAGTTTATGTTTTGGGATTTATATATAAATGTATATACATTGGTATAATTATATTTTGGTTTTGTCCAGAACTATTATCTTACTATAGAATGCTCTTTAAGTGAGATGTGGAGTGCAAAAGTGGTGTAAGTCAATACTAGAGTTTTTAAATATTCAAAAATTTGGAGAAAGTTATATATATATATTTTTAAGTGAGAAATAAAAAAGTCCTAAAAATGTAAAAACGTTTGAAGTAGCTATACTCAGTATTTAAATAAATAACTTTTTTTTTTAATCTGATGAGACCATTATGACCACCAGTTTTGCTCTCAATTGCAGAGTTAAGTCATAAAACTTGTTATACTAGTTGTAAATATATTCTTTAAAAGATCCTAATAAAAACATTTAATTGTCCTATATCCATTGCATCAAAGATAAAAGCAAATATTTATGATGTATTCTACAAGTGAATCCATTCCCTGGGGATCGGTTAGCAGCTCGGAAGGGTAGGAGCAGTGAATTAGGATACGGGAGGAGTGAGTTAGGAGTCGGTGAAATATTGGGACAGGGCGAAGCAAGCAGAAGTTGCCAACATATGGCGGCGAGCAGAAATATGACAAGGAAAGAGAAAGGACTGGGAGGAAAAGGGAGGATGTACCGCGTCTCTCCCTAGGGAACCATCCCGTAGAAACTATCCTCCATTTTTTAAGGAGGACCTAGTTTGTTCGTAGTCTAGCGTATTCGGTTTTTTCATTTACAGTTGAATTGATTCATTTCATATACTATCTAATTAATTTCTTATTGCAATTTACTGAGTAAACATAAAATATTAATGAAGATGGGAGAAACGTTTAATTTAAAAACAATATTGATTAAGATTAAAATTGACTCAATCTATGTTATTATCATTTTGGATTACATCTGTAAAATATTTTTGATCTATCGTTTATAGTTTTTGTTAAATTATTCTTTTAGTTTTTTTTTTTATTTGGTGTTATACCAAGCCTAGGGAAATCTTTAACGAAAAATTTCACTTTTAAAATGTTTTATTTGAAATATATTCTAGATAACACCATGACACTTTGCAGAAAGAATGGTCATATTCAAATATCTTATTATTAAAAATAAACATTTAATATCCTAGTAATTTAAGAAACAGGTCTTTTGTTTCACACAAAATACTAGGTCTAGAGTTTCAGGGATATAACAATGTTTGAATTTGTTTTAAAATACTCTTAAATGTAGAGAGGAACAGATAAAAACAAAAATATAAACGGCTTTTTAACATGTTTAATTATTTTTCACCATTGAAAAATCTCATTTAAAATTAAAAATATTAGGTGTATCTACACTAAACAAAATATCTTCGCCTAGAGATGTTTCGTTTAAACTATCATTTCATTGGTAGCCTATATATTTTTTTCTAACTTAAAAATTCTTTCGAAATGCCATTTAGAGGAAAATTATTGAGCAATCCTATACTCGTTATGTACATGTATATTTATTTTTTTAGAGGTTAAATATTTATTTCTAGTGTTTTTGTAGATACAATTTAAAAAAAAAAATATGTCTGCACTCACAAACGGTCACTATTCCATATGGAAAACCACAACTGAGAGAGGAGTTTTCTAATAACTATATTGTTGTTTATAATGAATAAAAACATTTCAACTGTTCAATTCATTATTTTCTATTAGTTTTTGATAACATATTTTTATTTTTAGGATTTATATTTTTACAAATGTATTTATCAATAATTCTAATACTATTTGAATATGATTGAATTTAATTATATCGAAGCAAAACTCCACATTAAAATTATTTACAATGTTAAACAATGTTTACATTATTTATTTATTCACAAACTTAAAATAATTAAACTTTAATTAACATTTAATTATAAAATAAAATTAAACTGAAATATCAAATATAACTGAATTTATTTATTTACATATTCAGTTATTTCTTACAACTAAATTATAACATTAAAAATAAGTTATACATTGATGAAAATTGTTAGAAGAAAAGGATGTCCTCCTTAGAGCCGAGAAGAAAAAAAGGTAGTTATCTCACCCCAATTTTTGATTATTTTAATGAAAACTATGTATAATTACTAGTCAAAACTGATGAGTCTGCCAAGTATAGATAGGGGGAATAAAAATGGAGGCTGTTTCAAAACCTAAAAGAAACATTAATTTTTCATTCGGAGCTCTATATCTTAAAAGCTACCAACACTAAAAAGTCTAAAAGTTCTCGAGATATAGCTTTTTAAAAAGCAATATTTCATAAAAATGTACTGAAATATGAGTAGTGAAATAAAACTTTATTTCATAAACCATTGGACGTACAGATGTCTGCCAGCACTCAAATTAAAGCTAGTTAAATTTACTATAAAATAGTTTATAACGTTTTTCTTTGTAGGAGGTGCAGTTTTTATGATATTTGATCAAATTAACTCACAAAATGTTAATTTCTAGTTGTACTTATAAAATGTTGGATTTTTGAAAAAAAAATATCTTTAGACCCATAAGACGCATATATGTCTGTCAACACTCAAAATAAAAGAAATTTAACTTACTATAAAGTAGTTTATAACCCTTATCTTCATAGGGGTAGTAGTTTTTATGATATTCGCATATGAATATACATTTGGCAAATGAAAATTTGTCCGAACAACAATAAATCAATTTATTTTAGCAAATTTCATGAAAACTACCGCTCCTACGAAAATAACCATTATAAACTAGCTTTAATTTGAGTGCTGGTAGACATCCATACGTCACATACTTCCTGAGATATTAATTTCTGAAACAATAATAATAGGTTTCAGAAATGAAGTTTTTCATAAATCAAACTTATTGTCCGAACAACTATAAATCAATTTATTTTAGCAAGTATCATGAAAACTACTATCCCTACGAAGGTAAAGGTCATAAACTACTTTATAGTAAAACTATTTAGCTTTAATTTGAGTGCTAATTGACATTTGTACGTCGAATGGTTATTGAGATACAGATTTATCAAAATAGATTCACTAACTACTCATATTTCAGTTCATTTTTATGAAATATTGCTTTTTATAAAGCTATATTTCCAGATCTATTGAACGTAAATAGCTCTATTAGGTCTTAAATTTTAGCAAATTTACTCTACTTTAAATCATGCTTAGATTTTCTATTGTTGTTGGTAGCTGTAAAGATATAGAGCTCCGAATAAAAAATCAATTATTTTTAATGTTTTGAAATAGCCGATATTTCTTATTCCCCCTTCCTATACTTGGCAGACTCATCAATTTTGACTAGTAATTATACTTAGTTTTCAATTAAGTAATCAAAAATTGGGGTGAAATAACTGCCTTTTTTCTCCGCTTGGGATCTTGTACTAATATTTCTCAATTGAATCTCCATTAGAGGAAAACCAATTAAAACTAAAAGAAAAATAACAAAAGCATATCAAATTTCACGCATATTTCAACAGCATACGAGAACATTATTGAAGAAGAAAAACTACTAAGATTTAATCAGTAATTTTCCCCAATCGGGGTCAATTTCTGTGATAAAATTAAAATATAATCCTGATGACAAATCTCATTAGAAAGAAAGACATTGAATAATATTCCTAAATGTTTTTTCTAATAATGTTGAGTAATTAAAATAATATAATGATAATAATTTTCAATGTTGTCACTGCAAAAAGGTAGACTATTCTAGTTTCAGACCAAAAAAAGGACGGCCGCTAAACAGTCACTGGTACCGCTGTTGTAACGACTTTTCCATAACTACTTTATCTTGGTGGTGAGAGAGGCATAAAAGTATTTTTTCTGACCATTCTGTTACCTATTAGATCCCAAAATAACTATTTGAACAATTGTAATTTACGTATTTCGTACTGGTACCTATGTACCAGTGACTTATAAAGGGTTAAATGATGTTTTGATTTTTTTTTTCTCAAACAGTAAAAACATATTTTAATACCTATGAGGCCATTGTACAAGAGCCTAAGAGGAGATAAAAGGCAGTTATCTCACCCCAATTTTTGATTACTTTAATGAAAACTATGTATAATTACAAGTCAAAATTGATGAGTCTGCCAAGTATAGATAGGGGGAATAAAAACTTTATAGACTATTTTATAGTACATTTAACTGGATTTAATTTGAGCGCTGGCAGACATCTGTACGTCAGATGGTTTTTGAAATGAAGTTTTTCATAAATCAAACTTATTGTCTGAACAACTTATAAATCAATTTATTTTAGCATATTTCATGAAAACTATTATTCCTACGAAGATAAAGGTTAACTTCTTTATAGTCCATTATACTAGCTTTAATTTGAGTGCTAATAGATATCTGTACGTCTCATAGTTCCTGAGATATAAATTTCTCAAAATAAATTAACTAACTACTAATCTTTCAGTAGATTTTATAGAAATTTTGCTTTTTAAAAAGTTATATCTTAAGAACTATTGGACGGAAATAGCTCTTTTAAGGCAAATATTTCAGCAAATTTACTCTTCTTTAAATAATGTGCTCTTAGGTTTTCTAGTGTTATAGGTAGTTTTTAAGATATAGAGCTCCGAATGAAAAATTAGTGTTTTTTATGGTTTTGAAACAGCCGCCATTTTTTATTCACCTATACTTGGCAGACTCATCAATTTTGACTATTAATTGTACATAGTTTTCATTAAAGTAATCAAAAATTGGGTTTAAATAACTGCCTTTTTTTCTTCCCGGCTCTTGTACTATCAGTATCATCTCGTAAGCGACGATGTATCGTTCAAAATACACATTTCATATAACCAGTTGTCTTTTTATATATTTTAGTGTTGATTTTAATACATTATACACTTCATCTAATCAGTCATAAGTCAGAAAAAAATTAGTTAGGTATTCTAAAAAACGATTGTCCTAATAACAAATCTTTATAGTTGTCTGAAGAACTCATTTTTAATACATGTCTTTTAAAGTTGTTTTGAGCTAATTTAAGATTGAAGTGAAGTCTGATAAATTATAAGGCGAAAGACAGAGCAATGAAATCAAATCGTCCAGTAAAGTACTCTCCCATCTCCCTAGATCTGAGAACTGCCACCCTCCCTCTCCTCCCCCAACCCCGACTGCAAGAAGTAGAGGATATCCCCAACGGCCCCGGGGTTTAAGGATTCCATTAGAGGGCGGATTTCTGGGGCAACAGCTCTCTGTTATCGGAGTCCGCAAGCTCTGTTTGTTCTTCTAAGGCAACACCCACTCTTCTGTCCAGATCTATTTTTCTTTTCTCTTTTCCAGAAGAAACTTTTAGAAGTTGGTAAAGGGGAGGGGAGTCCAGTTTTGAATCGATAGGGGAGGCTTAATTAGTTTGCGAGTCCTATCGGTTCAGCTGCGACTTATTTGTAGATTCCACCTTTCTCCCAATCGTTTCTAGTTAGCAAGGAGGGGCTTAAACTTTGGAAGAACATTATTTTTACGGGGTTTTCTAATTGCTTTCGTTCCATTCTTTTCCAGGGGAAAAAGAAGAGAGTGGCTTAATTAAACAATGTAAATTATTTGTTGACATAAAAAAATGTATAATAGAATATTTTTAAACATTTTATTTATTTATTTAAAAAAAGAAATGGGGCGAGAAGTAGAGCTCCATTTCCCTTTATTTTGTTTGAAAACTGTCAAAAGTGATTTAATTGTTTCATTAATGCTTAGAAATCACGAAATAAAAAAGTTGGTACCCTCAAAAACATTTCTCAACTCACATACTAAATTCCCATCCTTCAGCTTAGTGTGGGAGGGCTTTATGAACCTTAAAACAAAAAAAAAAGCAAAATATATGACTTCGACTGAAATTTTTTTGTATAGTTCTACTTAGAAAACTACCCTACATTTCGACTCTATAGTTCCTAAACAGGCCAGTAGAGGCGTCTGTGCAACAGAGAAAAAAAACAATTAAAATATTATTCTCCTGTGCTATAAGCAGAGATGGGAAAAAATTAGCTATAGCTGAAACTAATTGCTTAAATTGCTATGGATACGACCCTTATTCATGAATGAACCATTGATAAATAAATTTCGTATCCATGGCCATTTTAGCCATTAGTTTCAACTATAGCAAATTTTTCCACAACTCTGGCTCTAACCCATGAAGAAAACGGTTACACATAGTTTATAAATAAGTGTATATACGTTTTTAAACTACTTT
>NW_027107578.1:2063777-2068617 GCF_000696795.3 Halyomorpha halys | reverse complement strand
AATAATAATTGTTAAGGATATATAAAATCGATTATGAAACTAATGATCGTATATTGAAATAAATTTGATTTTATTCTAAGTAAAATAAATAAATTTGGTCTTCACTGATTTTTATGTTATGTAACTTGCATAGACCGTTATAAAGAATATATTTATTTATTATTTTTTTGTTGGATAACCTAAAAGACTATTTCTGGATTCCACTTCTTAAAACATACCTACTTGTATTACAAATGTATTAGTTATCTTTATTTTCAATTGGTTTAGTTTCCTTTGTTATAGAACTTCTATAACGTTGACACCGAAGCGACCAGTATACACGTAACGAACCAAGTACCAGGTAACTATCCGATAACTAACTTAGACAGTTAGCGGTTCTAAATACTGTATATTAACAATTACCTCGGCTACTCAGTTAGGATTGATACCATCTCCTAAGTAATTGTGAACGAGACTAATTTACACCCCACTGCAGTCAGCTGGTAACTATCGAAATAATTGAATAATGGTAATTATTGCTGGGGATCAATAGAGTTGGCACCTGTCCAATTTGGCAATGAGATGAGCCCTTTGC
Source organism: Halyomorpha halys (assembly GCF_000696795.3). Taxonomy (NCBI): domain Eukaryota; kingdom Metazoa; phylum Arthropoda; class Insecta; order Hemiptera; family Pentatomidae; genus Halyomorpha; species Halyomorpha halys. Next base: position 2,068,043 of record NW_027107578.1, on the reverse strand, counting down.
CTCCCCGTATTCCCTTTGACTCTACTCAGAGCAGTAGTAATTCGATCCTGATAAATAATTGGAGATGGAAATTAAGGGGATGAATTTGTGTCATGGCTCAAGGTAAAAAAGAAAATGAAATATCATAATTACATCAAACATATGAAACAAAAAAAAATAGTCGATATTGCTCTCTAAGGGATTACATAGCCACAATGATGTCAAAAGTTTTAGTATCATGAGTGTAGTAATGATAATAAAGGCACAAAAAAAGGGCTGAGAAAATATAGTACAAGAGCTGGGGGAAAAAGGCAGTTATTTCACTCCAGTACTTTATTAATTTAATGAAAACTATGTATAATTACTGCTCTAAATTTACCAGTCTACCAAGTATGAGTAGGGGGAATAAAAAATGGAGGGTGTTTCAAAAATTAATTTTTCGTTTGGAGCTGTGTATCTTTAAAACTACCAACATAACTAGAAATTCTATGAGAACATCATTTAGAGTAAATTATCTAAAATATAACCCCTAAAAGAGCTATTTACGATCAATAGTTCTCGGGACATAGTTTTTTAAAAACCAACATTTTATAAAATGCACTGAAAAATCAGAAGTTAGTGAATTTATTTTGAAAAATCTATATCTGAAAAACCGTTCAAACGGCATAGCATTATTATAACATACGTTTTATAAACGAATTTTTCATTACATTAAACTTTTTATGTCAAATATTATTTTTTCTAAGATATTTAGCGTTTCAACCATAAATTACGACCTGGAAAAAATATTTGAGTTAGTTAATACACCTTTTCATAGTTCGTATTTACTCATTTTTATCACAAGTTAAAATATGAAATGGTTATTTATTTCAAACAAACGAAATCAAATGTACTTGAGGTAATGATTTCTTTAAATAAATTTCATTTAAACACAAAGAGACAAGTGACAATGAGGATGAGACCTATCTGAAGACAAAGACCATTTAATTTTACATTGACTTAATTGAACAATTAAAATCATTAGAGCTGTTTTGAGGAAGATAGTAAAAATGTGTAAAATCAATATATAAAGTGGCACTTTATTATAATTTATTAATTTTGCCCATGCTTATATCAGCCGTAAATATGTAAATTCATCCAACTTAAGTCGCAAAACATTGTTTATTTCATATAATTTATTCAAATTCTTGAGACTGGTATTTATCTATTAAATAAATCAAATAGTATTGTTGCTAAGTTTCAACATTCTTTATTATATCAATAGTCGGACGTTTCGGCCAATTCGGCCATCCACAAGGACAATCTTAAATATAAATTCAACCTCACATCAAAATTTAAAAAATCTTTTACAGGCTATTTTGCCAAGGTCATCAATTATAAGTCAAAATAACTCTATTTTTTTGGCATTGTTGGTAACGAGCTCGCAGACAAAGCTGCCAGAGAGGCACTCACGCTCCCTGGCCGAGGCACCGCCGTTCTTACCCCATCAGAACTCAGTACACCCCTTTAATCACAAATATTAGAAAAATGGCAGGCCAAGTGGGATGAAAGCTCTCCCAGTAAATTAAAAGAAATAAAACGATCAGTAAAACCATGGTCGACATCCTACCGCAACAGCCGCAAGGAGGAGGTTGCTCTGGCCCGCTTGAGAATAGGTCATACTCTCCTCACGCACTCTCACCTGATCAGAAAATTGCCACCTCCAACCTGCAAATATTGTCAGTCCATTCTTACGATTAGACATATTTTCGAAGAGTGTACTCACTATTTGCCAACAATAAATAGGATAGGACTGACCCCAAATTTATCCGAAACTCTCGCAGATGAGGAAGCTAAAATTACACGAGTATTTGAATTTTTAAAAGCACATCGCCTTCTTTATAAATTATAAACTCCTCTTCGATTTTTATGTTTTTTTATTTATTTTTTTTATTTTTTTAAAAATTATTTTTCAATTTTTTTTTAATTTTCCTATTTTTTATTTATTTCTTTATTTTATTATTTTTTTTTTTACTTTTATCATCCCATAGGCGTTGATGACCAGAGGGTTTTACGCCTTTAAGCAACAATCAACAACAACAACTCTATTTTTTTTAAACTTTAATTTTAAATTAAAACTACCCTATTCACTATTAGAAAAATTGATTAAAAAATTAAAAAAAAAAATAAAGTTGTTTATCTAATGGTGGATATTTCAGTTTTAATAAAAAATTAAAGTTTTAAAAATTAATGAAGTTTTTAAAAAATAGGGTGATTTTGACTTATAAACCTTGGCAAAATAAACTGTAAAACATTTTTTAAATTTTGATATGAGGTGTGAATTTATATTTAAGATTGTTCTTGAGGACGAACGAATTGGCGTTGGACTATTAATATAATAAAGAGTGTTGAGACTTAACAAGGATACCATTTGATTTATTTAATTCTTTATTTTTTTACAAGGCCAACATACCGGCTAATGCGGCCATCTTCAAGGACAATATATCAAATTTAAAATTTTAACAAACAGCATTATTATTAATAAAATAGCATATCTTAAATACAAATTTACACTCACATCAATAATTTAAAAACTTTTTGCAGGCTATTCTGCCCAAGTCATCAATTTCAGTCAAAATTATACGAGACAATATAACATTAGAGTATCGTATTAATTTATTAATAAGCTATCCTTAGCTTATAACTAATAACATATTTTTCCACTCTTCACATTAATATTAAAATTCTTAGTTAAGAATAAATTTAATAAAATCTAGCACTTATACTTTGTTATTACTACAATATTGGTAACTACGCACAGATCAGGCTTATAATTTATTTATTTCAACTTTTGGCTATATTCAATAATTTTACATAAGGAAAATAATACTTTTAAAAGAAAATTACTCGAATCAATTTATATATCAGATAACATTAAGTACACAGTGAATTTTAATATAGACACAAGAAATCTGTACAAACACTACACAGAGGTTTTAAGAAAAATTAATATGTGAAAAATAAGAGTAAAAATTTATGTTAATATTTATAATTGAGTTTGATATGAATTTTAATAATAAAAGAAATCACAATTTTAACCAAAACACAGTTGAAATAAATAAATTATAAGCCTAGTCGATTTAATTGCCTCTTAAATGCTGTTAGCTAATTGAATATTTTATTCATATATATATATATAATATATCCGTTTTCCTGCTTAACTGATTAATTATCACAATAGATTTCAACTGCATACCAAAGCAGGAAAATAGGCTGCTTCATACATGAATATGTATAGGATATTCCTTAAAGTGCTTTTTTTTCCGTACAAGAAGAGGATTTGTAACACTTCATGGAAATTCGATTAAAACTATTTGACATGAAATTTGTTTTATCTATTTATTTTTTCGTTTATAAAAAATACTAATAAATAAATATATGTATACATCCAGGGCGATCAAAAAATACAACGTTGATATTGCTTATATACGGAATTCTGTTGATGCAAAATTATAGATTCATTTAATCACTATTATTTTGTGTTTTAATTATTTTATTCTTATCATTGAGCTAATCTGGAATAACGGATACTATAACTTAGCAGCAGGTAGCAGTATAACGTGCATGCACGTTTTTAATCATGACGAATGCTACTCGGCATAATACACTATTCTGTTGCACGTAGCAATTAACAACACATTTCACTAATTACTAAAAGACTAGTATCATATGTCACACGATCCCTTACATCACGTAATCTTGTTAATATTAAACGAGGTATAACTCTGTATCCATTTGATTAAATCACTAGGAAATTTTAATGTTTTAGTTTACATTTTATTGGTATTCGGGTACAGCCGGGCTTTGATTTCCAAAACTTAACTTCTTAATTAGAAATAATAGTTTATTTACTAAATTTCATGTTACAGTCTTTTGTATTTTTTTTTAATTAGACAATTTTCTGATTTATTCTACTTTTCTCTTATTGTTTTTTATATTTATTGAAATTTTAATCTACGCGTTATATGATGTGAGTTATATTACAGCCTAGCAGGAATTAGCAAAAGAGCTGCAGCGTTAGTTATTTCACTCAAATTTTCAAATTACCTTAGTCTTTAATATAGTAATAGTACTTAACATCAGATGGGTATTATCCTTATTGAATAGTCGCAGGGTTTAAATATTGAGTTGTCAAATGTTGTAACCTTGGTAGGAACAAAGTTGATATTTGTTATTCGCACCTCAAGACACCCTAAAATACAACTTTTTTTTTAGTAATAAAAATGTTTTAGTAAAAAATTATTTTTT
>NW_027107578.1:2052849-2063727 GCF_000696795.3 Halyomorpha halys | reverse complement strand
ATAACTTTCTAATATATTTTTAGAAAACTGATCTCTCAGTCTGAGCAATTTTGAGTATAATAATCTCTTTATTAAACTTTTCATATATCAAATTTCCTTACTTTTCTAGTTTTAAAATTATTTTAGGAATGACACATAACTTCCTTATCCCATGAGATGTGATCCCACTCTAAAAGCTAGCGAGGGACAGTACAATATAATATGAAGGTAAATTGGAATCATTTCCCTCCACTCACGGAATACTCGTAAAGCCGGGTCGTTATATCGTCAACTTGAAACTTAGCCTTGAAGCACACCTAGCTTTATATGATCCTTTATCATAATTTATATCAAAATGTAACATGTGTTTCACGTGATCCAAATCTTAGCCGTGGTGTAACTTCCATTGTAACGAATGTAATCTTGCTCAAATAAAACATACTTCTTAATAATATCACGAAATTTTGAAAAAAAAAAAACAGAATACTAACTTTATAGCTCATTAATATGTATAGGCATTAATGTTTAATATAAATTAAATATTAACCTTTATTAATATTAGTTTAATATAGGCTAAATTAAGCATTTAATTAAAAACAAAATCGAGAGGAACGAAAGTGATATTAATTAATTACGAAAGCTAATAATTAAACAATGAGGAAACAAGAGAGAGTAAACCTTTATTTAAAAAAAGTTGCCCAAATTTATTAGGTAGCTAATTACAGAGCATGCTTACACGTAAATCTAATTAGACGATTTTTTTTTAATATTACAAAATATAGGCATAATCTAGTAAAAAATATATATAATAATCGTATATGATTTTTTTCATCGCTTTGGTTCTTATTTCTATACTTCATTATTTTTTAAATTTTTATAAATCCCTTTTTTCACATTTTCTCTTCCGACTCAATGTATTTTTCCTCTTTCTTTTTTCTTATTTTTCCTCTCTTTAATATAAATAGTACAAAACTAAAATACAAAATATAAATAATAAACATTTTAAATAAATAACAGTATAAATAAGTAATATATATGTAGTACGATTAATAAGAATAATTTATGGAAGCAGTGAAATATATATACATAAAAAAAAGTAAAAAATATATCTAAAAAACTTACTAAAACAAAAACTGTAACTAGATGTAAAAATTTATTATTAAGTATTAATTATATCAAAATTCCAAAGGCTAGTTTGTAATCTTAATATAAACTAACAAAAAAAATCTTACATCTATTATAAATTCTTAGTTAATTAAAAAAAGATAAGAAGTCCATAGCCACAGTTACTAATATGACTATTTTATTTTTCAAAATTATTCCTACATTGTTCTCGCCAAGTAGACGGAATGCCGATCCCCAGTTGTATTGACTAACTATAAAATGTTACTAAAAGTAAATGTTTTCAAGGTTTACCTATTCTAACAATAATTTCTCGGTTATTAAAATATGAATTGGGAGCGGGGAAGGCAAAATTCGATCTCAATATTTTGGTGTTTCGGGTTTTCAATCTCCTTGAGATTGCAATGCATATCGACCTGGACTCTGTAAGTGCTTTAAATATATGGGAAGGAAGCCTGTAACAGAAGCCTACTAGAAAAGACTGCACTACTCGTTACTAATAAATGTTTTCAAGGAATGATAAGACGAGCCATGGGATACTGTAACCAGCGGAACGGCCCCTCCCCGTTCCAATAATCCACTAGCGTAAGCCAACCAAGTTACAACCTTCATTGGACCCCTCACCTAACCTTATAATGCCAAAAGGTAATCCAAGGTATCCTTAACACTCAGCTATACATATAGCATACCTATATGTACTTACCAAATACCCACAAAAATCGTTATAGGAGAGTATGACAAAAAAAAAAATGGGATACTGTGGTTGGACTATCATTCCCCTGCAGTTCGCAAACATTTTTCGCCACTACACCCTTCTTGGAGCTAGAAAAATGCACGGTACTCTTGTTGTGCAAAAAAGAATTTGAGGCACATCCTTTAAGTTTTTAAATAAAATAAAATAAATACTGTAATGCACTGTATATTTGCTAATGTAACTTTAAGTTATTTTTTAAATAATATTTTAATGATGTACTATTCGTTCCCGAACTACTGGCATTTGTTTGGGGCATGACTAATTTTCGGATTACTTTCGTATATGTCTGACAATGGAAATTACAGTACAGTGTTGTGTAAAAAAAAGAAGTGAAAAACCAATTTGTATTCGAAAAAAAAATCATAATGTGACCATTCCCAAATAATACGGTAATGCCAAAAAATGACCGAATGACTCTTATTACAAAATTTTTTGAAACCCAAAAATCTTTATTAATTTTAAAAATTCTAGTTTATTTATCTAATTATATATATAAACTTTATGAATAGAATTAATAACTGAATGTTGATGAACAAAGCATGATAAATCCAATCCTACCGTTCATAATCATCGAGTCCGGGTTTTGATTAATCTAATTAATAATTATTCTTGTGGAAAAGGTAACGACGTATAAGGATCCTCTCCTAAGGTCTTGTTGCGAGGCTGAAGCCGGGAAGGAAATTAGTCCGAAATGAAGATTTACTCAGGTTGAGGTAGAATGGTCATAATTAAAGGAGTAGCAATTAGCTTCTAGATTTAGCCGAGCCTCTCTTCTCTAAGTAATGGTTCTCGCTAACTCATCTTATTTTCTTCTGCTCTCATCTTCATCCTCGGGTCAGGAATCAGGAAAGAGATCATGGAGGGATCTAATTTTTGAAGGTCCTAATTCTTATTACAGTTATGTAAATGTATAAAATATTGTTCCAGATGAGACTATGAATATACTTTGTATTCAATTAACGGTTGAATTGGTACCTAATAAGAAATAGAAAGAAAGAGTTACTATACTTATTCGAGCCACCACTGAGTAAGAAAAGTATTTTAATTGGATCACATTTGTAGTCTATAAGTTCTAGAGCATTAAAAAAAATAAATTACCTAAGTTGAGCCAGGATTAGCAAAGATACAGTTGTTTCCCTTTTGTAAAAAATTATTTTGCGTGGATTCCCAAGAAATGACAATTTCTTTGTTATTAGATTTTATACATCTCACGAATATATCAGATGCTCATTTGAAGGATAATTAAATAGTCTAGTAAGCTTAATTAAAAAAATTAGGAATTAAAAATAAAATAGAATTTTGTGAAACTTTCTTCAGCAGTTGAAACTTTGGCAGGAGTAAAATATATTTTACTTGCTAGAAATTTTCTCTCCACTGAGTTTCCCCTCTCCCCGAACAACTACTCATAAAAATTCTCTTATTCGAACCAGTAGTTAGTGAAGATACAACCAACCGTTACTGTATAGCAATAATATGACCCACTGTACAATGACTCCATAATCAAAGGAAAGCTTGCCTGTTTCATCCGAAATGTCACTAATCATACATATTTAGAATTTTTGTTTGTTTCGTACTCTATGCACCATTATACCGTTCATCTTATTGTGATTTTTGCTAAATGTTAAGGATTGTTCAGGGAATAATATAGGCTGCCCCGATTTTTTGGTAAAAATTAAGCATTTTTGGCGTGTAGCTGAAAAAGTATACATTTTTTCATTGTTATTATGTGCCAATCGATATATTTCTTTCTGAAGAATAACAAAAAAATATTATTGATTCTATTAAATGATTTTTTATTCACTTATAAAATATTCTATCAAATACATAACAGTCATTAATATAATAATCATTAGTTTTGATAGAATATTTTATAATAGTTGCTGAGGATTTAATAGTAATTTAGTTTGCTAACTATTATAAAATATTCTATCAAAGACAAATCCGGCCCTTGTAAAATCATAAAAAATTAAATATGAAGAAAAATAAAAACAAATAAAACTAATTAACTCTTAAACCAACTAACTCTTTTAACCATTTCTCTAAATCAACCGAAACTAGCAGAAAATGAGCGTTGTGACATAACCCTATTTAAACAAATCCGAACAAAATATTTTCAGCTTTACAACAATAAAGAGCACTTTGTATTCAAAGAATTCCTGTTTGTTTTAGAGAAATTTAAGAAAGCAATACAAAGAAGCCTTTAGAAATTTAGATTGCTGGGGTAATGTAACAATAAATATTATTACCCATAATAATGGGTAAGACCTATCTGATATTACATATTGATCATAAAGTTTAATCATAACTGTTGTTTTCGAGAAAAGAGGAAAAATGTGAAAAATCGATTCTATATCAGTGTCAGTCGATTTTATCGAAAACGTGGCTTCGTACAGAGTTGGGCGAATATTATTCGAATAACGAGAGCCTAATACTTTTTTATTCGTGAATTTTCCACTCGAATAATCAATTATTCGTACAAAAACATATGATTAACCATCCGAATAATTTTTTATTCGTCACTATTTTACACGAATAATCAATCATTGGGGAAAAACAATTCGAATAACCATTTTAATACTTTTTTATTCGTCCATTTTATAGAAAAATATTGTCTTATTAGAAAAAATTAAATGACTAACCATCCGAATACGTTTGTATTCGTATGAAGAAGACATTTTTTGTCTTACAGCTATACACAGATATATTTTATGATCTCGTTTAGATTAATTTTAACTTTTCTGATTCTTAACATATAAGGGTCCATTTTTATGTTTTGGGATATGTAGAATATGAAAATACCATCGATTTAATTATCGCGTATCGACTTATTTTAACTTTCTTGATTTCTAACATATATGGGTCCATTTTTGCGTTTTCGGATATGAAAATACTATCGATTTATTTTAACTTTTCTGATTTCTAACATGTTAAGGTCCCTTTATATGTTTCGGGATATGTAGAATATGAAAATGCTATCGATTAAATTATCACGTATCGATTTATTTTAACTTTCTTGATTTCTAACAGGTTAGGGTCCCTTTATATGTTATGAGATATGCAGAATATGAAAATGCTATTGATTTTAAAAGCGTGTATCGATTTATTTTTACTTTTCCGATTTCTAACATGTTTAGGGTCCCTTTATATGTTTTGAGAAATGCAGAATATGGAAATTCTATCGATTTTAGAATCGAATATCGATTAATTTTAAAGATAAGGAATCAGAAAAGTTGAAATAATTAGATACGCGATCTTAAAATCGATAGTATTTTCATATTCTACATATCTCAAAACATATAAAGGGACCCTAACATATTTGGGATCAAGAAAGTTAATATAAATCGATACGCGATAATTAATTCAATACACGATCAATAGCATTTTCATTTTTGGCGTATATTGAAACATATAAAGAGACCCTAACATGTTAGAAATCAGAAAAGTAAAAATAAATCGATACGCGATCATAAAATCGATATCGTTTTGATATTCTGCATATCCCGAAACATATAAAGGGACCTTAACATGTTAGAAATCAGAAAAGTTAAAATAAATCTGTAGTATTTTCATATTCTACAGATCCGAAAACCTAAAATCTGGCTCCTATGTGTTAGAAATAAAAAAAAATTAAAAATAAATCGATATGAGATGTTAAAATCGATACCATTTTCGTTTTGTACTCGTCTAAATATGTGGGACTTTAATACATTAGAAATTGAAGGTGTTAAAAATATAAGTAAATTTAAAAAAAATCAGATTGTTATTCGAATAATATGTCGACTAATTTTTCATTCGACTAATTTTTCATTCGACTAATTTTTTATTCAATTGAAATAATATTTTAAATATTCGAATAAAAAAGTATTCGGATTGTTTAGTCGTATTTTTATTCGAATAAAAATTTATTCGTCTCTCGTCAATCGAATAAAAACTTGGAATAAAAAAGTATTCGTCTCTTGTCAGTTGAATAACTTTTGACCAACTCTGGCTTCGTATAATTTTTCATTTTAATGCTAGGCTGCATACAAATACATACCATATTGCGATACTTGGTTATTTGGACCCAGAACACCTCAAAAACATGGATTTTCATCGAATCGAAATTTTCACGTTAGTAATACATTCCCTTACTATCTATTCCATGCATAGTAAAAAGTTTCTCTTTTGTTTTTATTCAATATTATTATTGCATTGTATTGTACACAGTGTATTATTGATAAATCTGCAGTGGAACAAGAAGATAATCATTGCTAACCCAGGCAATACGGGCTCTGCAGACACCATAGTTGTCCCTCCTCGAGAATTCCATTTAATATTAATTGATTGTTGTGGCCCATAACCTAAAGTTCCTATTGAACCTTAGCGTTCCACCTCAATCTGCAATATCATTATATATAACACATTAATAAATTATCTCCTTATCTCTGCCTCTTCTTTTCTCTTCTTTTTTTTTAAATACGGTTTGTAAGGAAACATCTTTGATGTCGTTACACAGTTATATTATGGTCTATAAGGAGGGATTTATTAGGGATTGTTTCTGCCCATTGTTACTTGACTACATAATCCATTCAGAATTATAAATGAAGAAATTATTGTAAATGTAGAAGTAGGTATATTAATACAATAGGGTTATACGGTTTCAAAACCAGGTGTTCTAAGTTTTTTCCTGATTTATAAGATTTTAGTTATAATTATTATTAATTTTCGACTCATAAAGAACTGAAATCGCGAAAGGTTGTAATATCCTATTTACAATAAAACCTATTTTTGTTTAAATAAAATAAATTGTATCCAATTTAAGTCTCAAAACAATAAAGAGTGTTTTAAAAGTTCAGCGTTTCGGCCAATTTGGCCATTTCAGTCATAATTACCTTATTTTGTCACTCTTCACATTGATATTAAAACTTTTAAACTCAACCAATACAATTCACTATTATACTTTGTTGTCACAACAATATGATTGTGGCCGAATCGGCCGAAAAGTTGGACTCTTAAAGACATAAAGAGCGTTTTAAGACTTTAATTGGAAACAATTTATTTTATTTAAACAATAATAACCAGCCTCAAGAAAATAAATAATTATTAAAAAAAATAAAAAATATTTTTATTTAATTAGAACATCCCCATATGTAGCCCTATCATTCCACACAATTATTTAGTTCTTTCACAGATGTTACGAGATGGCCTAAATTTTTTCATACTTCGCAAATCAAAAAGGATGAGGGATGGATTGTAAACACTGAACGTTGAAGTAAGTAATTTTTAAAACATTGCATACAAATCGAAAGTATGTAGAATTTATCAGTGAAAAATGCAGATTAAGGTTATTTTGTAATATTTCAAGTTATGTGTTAAATGTAGATATTTTTTGTTTTTGTTTTGTTTCTACCTATTGATAAAACAATGTTCATTGAATATTGGATCTCTCAGAATGTAGTTGAGAATATTCGTTTCCTACCGAAATTTGAATTCTGAAGTTTACATTAAAAAAAAGTTAATATCTGTAAAATTTAACCTGATTTTTTAATCCATGTAGAACAAGAAGGGCGGGTTATACCATAGGTTACCAAAATATTTTAACCTTAGGGAGAAGGTAGATATTCGTTACCAAGGTTAGATAAGAAAAATTGTTAACATATATCTGACATCTTTATTAGTTATCGGTAACCTAAAAAAAAATAAACACAAGTCGTGAAGAACTCGCAGCTCTAGCAGTTCGAAGTGGACCATCTTGCGCCTTAACGAACAAATGTACTTAGTTCTGTACAATACAGAAAAATTAATATTTTTGTAAAATAACATTTAACAAAACAAAAAGTCAGGTGTGGTGCACGCATGACATAGCTTTTACTTACCATCCTAATTATTTCACTCCAATTTTTTATTACTTTAGTGTTTAAGTTGATAAGTCTGTCAAGCACAGGTAGGGAGGGGATATGTAGGGGTACTGTTTTAAAACGTTAAAAAAATTAATTATTTAATTCGGAGGTCTTTATCCTTAAAATGACCAACAACACTAGAAAAACTAAGAGAACATCATTTAAAATAGAGTAAATTTTCTAAAATATGAGCTCTAATAGACATATATACGATCAATAGTTGGCGAGATTTTTTACATTGTAACATTTCATAAAGAGTGCACTGAAAAAGCTTAAGTTAGTGAATTTATATTGAGAAATCTATATCTCAAATAATATTTGACGTACAGATGTCTTTTAGCACTCATATTAAAGTTAGTTTAATGCACTATAGAGTAGTTAATGACTGTATCTTCGTAGAAGTTGTAGTTTTCATAATATTTGATAAACTAAATTCACAATATGTTGATTTCTAGTTGTTCGGATAAACTTTTTGAATATATCATAAAAACTACTACTCCTAAGATGATACAGTCATTAACTACTTTATAGTGCATTAAACTAGCTTTAACAAGAGTGCTAATAGACATATGTGCGTCTTATGATTCCTGTGATATATTTTTTCATAAATCAAATTGTTTGTCCGAACAAAATCAATATTTTGTGAATTTATTTACTGATTTTTTATGAAATGTTGCAATTTAAAAAGCTATCTATATCTCGGGAACTAATAAACGTAAATAGCTCTTTTAGTTCTCATGTTTTATGAAATTTACTCCGCTTTAAATGATGTTCTCTTACGTTTTCTAGACTTGGTAGTTTTCATGATAAAACAGCCATTTCTTATTCCCCCTACCTATACTTGGCCGACTCAATGATTTAGACTGGTTATTATATGTACATAGTTTTGATTAAAGTAATCAAAAATTGATATGAAATAACTGCCTTTTATTTACTCCGCTCTTGTACTATTAGAGTTGGATTAATCTTCGCTTCTTGCAGAATAGATATTTCTATATTAGTCATTGTGACAATACATTCCGGTACTGATTTTTCAAATGAGCTTTTCAATTGACAAATTTCATCAATTGACGATTAATTTCAATATTAACAGTTTTCGAACATTTTTGTTTTCAAAATCATTCCAAAAATATAAAAATAAACCAATTTAGTAAAAAAAATTAATATTAAAAATACCAAGAATGGTATAATAAAGTTATCCTATTAATTGAATGGCATTTGTATAGGTTAAGTGAAATTAGAAAACTATAAAGTAATTATGGTGACCAAAGCATCAGGCTGAACACAAATTAGAAAGTATGTCTTACTTACGCGTTGATCATCATTCTCTGTTACCTTTCACAACTTTATATGTAAAATATTATTTTTACTAAAATCTTCGGCTTTCCAACGATATAATTCGTCAATTTAGTCATCTTATTTACCGAAAATGTGTTTTCAAGAGGTAAAAAATATTTACATCTTATTTGTTTAAGTTAATTAACAAATCCTTTAATAGTTTATATTTATTCATTTTTTATAATCAGTTAAAATTTGAAACGGTTAAAAATTATATCGAAAAAAAAGAAAATTAAAAGTACGTTGGGAGTAGAATTATGTTATAAAATATGCATTCACGTTATCTCAGATTATTCCTACGAAAATAAAACCCAGCTTATATTAACTCGGGAGATGTTTAAGAGGTATTTTAAAATTAAAACTCTTGAGCATTTTGCTCATGATGGATATAAGCATCTACATTTTCTTAGTAATTTATCTGTTATGTTTATACCTTTTTTCTCCCTTCTGTTAACACTTTGATGTTGTTACTGCCACTTGTTTATGTCATTTCCCCTTTCACCTCCCACCTATAACCAATTTAGTTTTACTCTGGCAACGGTAAGCATTGCTCTCACCAGTACACTCCTAACGTGAAATTTTTTCTCATTTGAACAATTTGCTTATCCGGACACATTCTGTGTTTCTTATTTTAAATCATGAGCCGAAGCAAGAAGATCTTCTACGAAATTTGGATTCTTATGCCCCTACAATTTACAATTTCAATTTCAAATTGTATTCAATGCGTCTTTTCATTCCAAACTCCTCACCCATCCTAACCCATTAATTCTTGCCATGGCCGCGGGACCTTCTAATTTAAATTAATGCTTGAAGTACTTCTAATGGGTGGTTCCTTCCCAAGATTTTCAAGTGTATATGAAACATGCAACAACATATTTATTTATTGTATATATTATATAACACGGGGAAACATATTTTTAAAAATAACATAAGTAGCCCATTATAGTAAAAAAAAATAAAAATTGTTTTATGAATTATATCTGCTGATATTGTTGATGGAAGAATGTTTCATGTCGAAATGTTGTCCGGTAACACTAAAAACGGTAAAAACTAAAAAAAAAAAAAAAAAAAAAAAGAGGGCAGCAGCAGCGTCACAACGCGCCAGTCTACCAACTCGAAGGTTGTAAGATCGAGTCCCGGTCCCACCCGGGCTTTTTTCAAGCAAAAATTAATATAAAACTTACTCACAACCTCCCCACACGCATTTGTGAAGCCTGTTAGTTAATGGGTGGGACTATAACTAAAATAGTGAGTAGTAACATTAGTGAGTAGAAAAAATTATGTTTATCCGACACATAATTTAAATTCTAATAAACTGGGTTAGCACATTGTGGATCGAAAGTGAGACTGTACTTTAAAGGTACGGCATTTTAATTTTAACGTATTTATGGCACACGGTTTGATTAATTCGTAGTAGTTACAATAATTTGATTTTCAACGGCCATAATTTGACATTAGATTTGTTAATTTTTGAAAAAAATTAAACCCAGTTGATATAAAACAAAAACGTATATCTCACTCTGATATTAAAAAATTAAAATGAATTAAGAAACTTATTTTATAAATTAATTACTTTTTATTGATAAACCAATCTCTTTCATTAACACTAGTGCCTTCTGAAGATTACCATAGGCTTGATTGATTCGTAATAGTTATAATAATTTTATTTTCAACGGCAATAATTTGACATTAGATTTGTTAATTTTTGAAAAAAATAAAACTAATAAGTTGATATAAATCAAAAACATATAGCATTATGGTTTTGAAAAATTAACATGAATTAAGAGACTTATTTCATAAAGAAAT
>NW_027107578.1:2039062-2050779 GCF_000696795.3 Halyomorpha halys | reverse complement strand
CTTGGAGTATCACTAACATGAGGAATGAAAGCTGTGATTCGGTTAAGTCTAGCTCAAAATATTGTTATATAAGCACAGACGGGCAGACTAAACCAATCATTTTCAGGATCTTGAGCTTGACACGTTTAAAAAAATTCACGATCTCTAGTTGAATAATTTGAGTCATCAAAAATAAAAATCGGCTGAGCCCTTCGCACAATTATCAGTCAGATTACAACAAATACCTAAATAATTTATTGGCCCTATTTGAGTCTAATCAGGTAAAATTATCTAGGGAATGTGTAAACAACAATTTTCACAATATTTATTGATGACGATATGATATTTAATGAAGTTAGTAACATTTTATTCAATAAGTTATGTCCTAGCTCCAACGAAAAAAGATCCATAGGCATTGAAAAGAACGGAATATGAGGTAAATATACTTTGGGAAACATGGCGCTGCGTAAGCTAACCTTATGTTTGAACCATGCCTAATTCGTGCGCGAAATTTCGTGCGATAGGAACGAAGGAGGTATTGATGTCCACTTAAAAATCAATGAAACCCAATTTGAATTGTCCCGCCATAGTTCTGAAACCTCTCATATTTTTATTAAAATTCCGGCAAGAATTTAAAAATCGAAATAAGAATTAGTCACTTCTCCATGAAATTCTATTTCATTTGAGGCCTCATTTTTCAAAATTGATCATTCCTGAGAGCTGAAAAGGTGTTAATAGTAATGTGATGAGTACTGTAGTATGATTAAACCAATATTAAATTTTATCACTACAATTATTATTAAATATGTTACCAAACCTATTATTGTTACCTAATAATATTAATTGATGGAGACAATGTTTATTTATTAAAGGTTTATCAATAAATAAATGTTTTCAAGACGATTTAGCTTGTAGTCGTCTTGCTACTAATGAATTTTATAACTAACTCATCCTAAAATACGTTATTAATACCAGCTAGCCATTCAGTGACCTAAAAGTTTATTTATAGAACGAAATATAAAGCTGTTTCATTTTTACCTCGATTTTCGATGTTTTTATGAGTGGTGCTTAGCATTAATAAGGGTTGGAGCAGTACCTTAGCAGACACCAAAGGTTTGGGAACAGTTCTGACTGAATCAAAAGCAGATTTTAGGACCTGAAAGCTCTTGTTTTTGTTTTATTTCTTAATAAATTAAAAATTAATACAAATTTCGAAATAAGGTAAAACTATCTGTTTGTATGACTCGCAGTTTAAATGACCCTGGATTAGACTCTGTGGTTTGTGCAAAGTGACCTTCTTTGCATCTGTATCCAGTAGTTTTTCTTAGCAAAACATTAAATTATCTACATATGTGTGATTTCTATTGATTTTTTTTTTTCGAAAAAACAACAAAAAAATACAAACAACGTAATGGAGTCTTGTACGGGAAAATTGGACATCAAAATAATGGAGCTCCTATCTTAATCTTAAGTCGGCTCCATATGCAACAAATTACCAGACTCTTGATTTCCTTGCACAAGGAAAACTTTGCAGGTAAGATCGAGTTTATGGACAGGAAAACATGGCAAGAATCAAGAAACCATCTAGAGGACGACACTTCATCGGATGCTGAGAGCCAATTGGTAAGTCATGATTTTATCATATTTAAAATATTATCCAGGCAGACTGATTTTTAAAGTGTATAATCACTCATGCAATAAACTTGAATGATAATTTTACATCTAGAAAATTTATATTAGTGTTTGTTAAAAGTATTGCACTAAGTTGAACTGAACTCATAACAATATTACCATGATACGAAACACCTTTACCAAACCAAAGTTATGGACTCTTCAGTGTTCCCAATAGTTTTTTTGAAGTTTTTCCAATTTTGAAAGTGTGAAAATCGGCCAAATGATTTACTACTTCTTGATAGCTAAAGCTTCTAAATGTATGAATATCAGTAGATATCCTTAATTGGGTAAAAATCTGGAGGTTGGGTGTTATTCTGACCAAATCACTTCCTGGGCCAACCGTTGATCGAGCAACAGCTCTTCCTTACCAAGTACTGCACACCTGACCCTTGTAGCGTAAATCTGTACAGATTTAATTTTTTTTTTAATATGTACACTACTAACTACTCTAGTATTTGTAGATTCAACTACTCAGCTACTGTAGTTGTTTTATAATTTGTAGTTGAGATGCATATATATCTAACTACTTTTCTGGAACAGTGGTACATCTTAAACTATGTAATTTTACAGGAGAAGTAAATTATATAAATTAACCAAGTTATATTTGCATTGTAAATTACACAATATTTGAAAATAAGTCGTAAAAGAACAGAAATCACAATAAAAATATAAAAACATGCAATGAAATCTTTGCGGGATATGATTGTTATTTATAAAAATCGAAATCTTGATAATTGTTATTTATTAAATCAAAATCTTGATGATAGTTATTTAAATCAAAATCATGCATTTTTCTTTGAACCAAAGAACGATTTTTTGAGAGGTCGCGTTGTAGGTTCATTATTGCTTTACAGCGCAGAACAAAGTAACATTAGGCTGTTTAACTACCTGTTTAATTTTTTCAATAAATAAGAAGTTTTATAATACTATGAATTTATGTAAAATGTATGTAT
The DNA here is from genome assembly GCF_000696795.3 of Halyomorpha halys. Classification (NCBI taxonomy): domain Eukaryota; kingdom Metazoa; phylum Arthropoda; class Insecta; order Hemiptera; family Pentatomidae; genus Halyomorpha; species Halyomorpha halys. The sequence continues at coordinate 2,048,173 of NW_027107578.1, read as the reverse complement.
AGTTTACTGGTATAGCTTTATTATAAATTAATTTTTTTGCTTGCCCTCACAATAATTATTGTAAGAAATTAAATCAATACTGTCATTTCATATCTTTATTTTATTTTCTATAAATCTTAGCACTCGCAATTACCAATTTTATTTACTCCATGCTACGTTTCGCCTTCCCGCTATACATAGCAAGTTACTTCTGTTGATTTAAACTCAAAAATAGTAAAGCTCAGAATGAATTTAGGACCAAAAATGTCAATGTTCACAAAAAAAAACTTGTCACACAGTAAAATGTTTCACAACTCAACAAAACAATTCGAAAAAACATCTTTAAAATATTGAAACAACTATTCATATACCTTTGTCCAAGAAAGAATTAACGCAGTTTAATATTGGCACATTGTTATGCGGTGGTAACTTCCTGAAAATGAAGATGGGTTGCTCTCCATTGGTTGTTTGTTCGTTCTATTTTGTTTAACGGCTTAAAACTTCCTTTGTCATTAACGCCATTTAATTCTTATTAGTTCTTGATAATGTTCAATTGGCTATTTTAAATCCCACATGTATGTATACAGAGGGATGCACGCACGCATCCTATTTCTGCAAGTATATTATGTGATTTTAAAAATTTAAATATTGAGTCCATTGGTTTGTTATTGTCACTAATTGATATGTCAGGTTTCAATCCAAAACTGCTGAGTTGTGGCATAAAGTATGGGCATTCCTGAAAGACGTGGCTAATTTGCCTATTGTTATTACAGTACTTACATTTCGGTAGTTCCTCCTCTTTAATGGTTTAGGAATGAGTGAGTCTTGAGTGACTCTCAGTCTAATCAGCACAAATTCCTCTCTACGACATTGCGGCCGGAGGTACTCCAGGGTCCAACTTCCTTCTTTATAATTTTCAGCTTACTCGCAGGGCTTTTGTCCCGCACAGACTGCCACCCATCTTTAATTTCCCTTATAAGGGGTCTCCTCACCTCTATTTGAATTAAAATAGCTTTGCCACGTCCCAGATAGTACAAGAGCCGGGAAGAAAAAACGGCAGTTATCTCACCCCAATTTTTTATTACTTTAATGAAAACTATGTATAATTACTAGTCAAAATTGATGAGTCTGCCAAGTATAGGTAGGGGGAATAAAAGATGGCGGCTGTTTCAAAACCTTAAAAAAACATTAATTTTTCATTCGGAGCCCTATATCTTAAAAACTACCAACAACACTAGAAAACCTAAGAGAACATTATTTAAATAAAAGTAAATTTGCTGAAATATTAGCCCTAATGGAGCTATTTACGTCCAATAGTTCTCGAGATATTGCTTTCTAAAAAGCAAAATTTCTTAAAATCTACTGAAAGATAAGTAGTTAGTTAATTTATTTTGAGAAATCTATATCTCAGGAACTAAGTAACGTAATATGTCTATTACCACTCAAATTAAAGCTAGTTTAATGGACTATAATGAAGTTTATTACCTTTATGTTCGTAGGAATTTTTTATGATATTTGCTAAAATAAATTGATTTATAGTTGCTCGGACAATAAGTTTGATTTATGAAAAACCTCATTTCAGAAACCATTCGACGTACAGATGTCTGCTAGCGCTAAAATTAAAGCTAATTTAATTTAAGACTTAAGGCTTAATTATTATTGAAAGATTTTTTTTCTCTCTTCAATGCCCTTAACCTACCTTCCATCCCTTAGGTACTTGAACTGTTTGAGATTATAACCAGTCTTTAATTGATATGAATCATTGTATTATTTATAATATCAACATCGGATATTCGACCGATAGTATCTATATCATAAAGAATAGTTATTGCCATAAAAATAAAATGGTCTTATAATTAAAATGACCTCATAGTAGTATCGTTGGTCCTATCCTTTACCAATTTTTTATAGCTGATATCTCAACCCATTCAACACGGTCCTCACCACATATGCTGATGGCACTCGTGCTATAAGTGAGTAATGACCCATCAATTGTATCCTAAAATCTCCAATTTCACATCACAATCCTCGAAGAATGAGGTAAACATTCCTTAATGAAAATAAATCCCGCCAAATAACCTTTATCCTTCGTCGTAAACCTATGACTTTCTCCCCTACAGTAGCCTTTGACAATACCCCTCCTATACGATAATCCTGCCAGGTGTCTGAAAAGAAGAGACCTCCAGACCTCTACTCTATACATGTTATTGAAGTTCTACTAGTGGGTAGTTTCTCCACTAGGCTGTATCATGTCATTGTAACATAACCAACACCACATTTATTTATTGTATATTCATATTAAAAATAAATAATTATCATAAATAAAAATAAATAATGAAATAGTACTTTTGGTGGAAGAATTACACAATGCACAATTTATACATGCTTATGTACCGATAGCCTCATGACTGTGAACTATTGCAATATCTTTCGCAGTTTATAGCTTTATAAAAAAATAAAAGGAAATAAAAAACCATAGGTAAATTTAATTAAATTATAAAAAAAATAACTAGTCTCTTATTCAACAAAAATATCCTTAAAAATTGTTATGTTGTTGATTTCAGATACCAGAAGGTTTCATGAGTTGTATGTGCACACCAACACCTTCCATTAATACAACTTCTGTTCGAAGAATACAACCTCAAAAAACAAAAGCGAAAATTGAATTTCACAATACAATGGGTGTAGGTGGAGAAAAAACAAAACCCACTCTACCACCTGATGAATTCACACAATTCGGCATTTATGTAGCCAATAAGTTGAGAAAAATCCATAGCAGCCAAATAAAATTTGCTGAAAAACTAATTGGTGAAGTGCTATTTGAAGCAGAGATGGGGACTTTGAACCGCAACTGGAAATTAATAGAAGATATTGGTCAATTTACTCAAATCGGTCCTGGACCATACTTTGCTTCGTATGCCACATCATCTGTTGAAGGATCAACATCTGCAAAGAACCGCGGTGAGTTGCCACCCGGCCCATGAGACGCTAATGCTCCATGGTTGTAATTGCAGAACATATCAAATTAACAATACAATACTTCGCTATTTGAATTAAATCAGAGGCAGAAAAAATGACAGCAGAAGAGACCCAAAATTTCATCTGCTACTGACGATAGTAAACAATTCTCCAAGCGGAACAATCTGAACCGAAATCCATTTTTGGAACATTTATTTCTCTTGCTCGGGTACATCATAATGTTCTATTTTTTATTACATAAAACTATATGTTTTTGTAGTAAAGGGATTCTATTGTTTTGTTTTTCATTATTACTTAATGGTGACTAACTTATTTAAGTAGATATCGCCTCTCTAGTTAAACAATGACGCAACTAGAACAATTAGATCAGAATGAAGAAGTGTTTTGTTGTCGGAAATATCTATGATAAATTTAACAACTGTTAATTTTATGATAGATATTTATTGCATCACTACGCAGATTTCACATTTGATTTAATTTAATTTCATATTTGGCAGTTTTCTAGTTTTTTACTAGAGTGTCGATATAACATCTTAAAATATATTGTATAATATAATGAACCATTATTTTCATATTAAATTAAGATTTATTAACTCACCTTCAATTTGTTTTTCTATTTCAAAATATTATTACGTTTGTGTAATAATGTGATACGACAATTAGTTTGCACTGTAGACCTTAATAATTTCTCCCTATCACCAAAAATAATAAACTTGAATTGAAAATTAAATAGAAGGGCACTAAATGCGTATATGTATATGTAGACGTTCATCTGTATATATTGTATCTGTTTAATAAATTAAAAAATTAGGGGGTGAAAAAAAATATTAAAAGAATAATTAATGTTACCGCGAGTATCATGCAGTGAAATTTCTTTTATACTCCATGATTTGAATATGATTTAAACTCATCGCAATCATCACGCCTCTACACAGTAAAACATTAAATAAGATTTTTTTTGTAAAACATCTACCGTGCCGCTTATGTACCTTGCCTTGATAGTTTTCTGTTTTACCATTTTACTAGTAGTTGTGTGTGGGGCATGGTAATTAAAAAGTAAATAATACCATTACAAACATTAATGCCTGCATTTTATAGATTATTTGGGAATTGCCCAGAATGGTTATAGTGAAGAAAATTTGGTGTTTCAGAATTATTTAAAATTTTAACGGCAGGTAATATCGATAACAACGTTTACAATGTTGACATTTATAAGAAAAAACCTTTTTTTGCACGGTAGTTGCAAATTGTAGCGAGGAATGAATAAATAAAAAGATAGATTGAGCTGTCTATCACTAGTATGGATAAAAAATGTTGGGCTTAAAGAAATACATTTTCTAGGAGTAATTTACGATTTTTCTTTAGGTAAGACCACACTCGTGTCCATTTCGACCCAATATATTTTTAGTTTGGAATATGACCAATGGTGTGGCTGGTATATCATTGGGTATGATTGCTAAATGTGAAAGCAATCGGTAGAGGTAAACATAGGAAGAAATATTAATAAACGTATATTATATTAGACCAGACTTGAAATAAGTGTGGCCACTCCTTTATCAAAAATTAATTAAAATATTTCATTGTATGTGATAATGTAGTTTAAAGTAATTTCTAACTTTAATATTAAATAAAATAATGATTTAAAGCAGTAAAGTGTTTATTTATCTTGATAAAGCAAATTGATTCAGAAAATAAATTCTAAGTCCAAGTGTTATCGACACCCACTTGCACATGTGGTGAAGAAATCTGAGCTTCGTATATGGGCCTCTAATGACATGCAAAAAGATTGATTAATTGAACATGTGGAACAGAAACAAAACAGGAAATTTTTGGTTTAGCCTCCATTACCATTAGGTAGAGTTTATATATAAATAATTAAATACATTAAGCTTTAAAATAAAGTTACCTCCCAGAAATACTTTTATACTTTTAATTATAGGTGGACTTAAGAGCTAATATTTAAATATAGTTCCCGTACAATAAAAAAAACATACCTATATTGCCTGATCACAAAATTAGACTTACTTATGTTCTGCAGAACACCAAGCGGGAGTGATGGCGCAAGGCTCGAAGGACCTAACCCCAACCGTGGAGATGGAGTTGGTACCTTGCAGAGTCTGTGGAAGAACCTTCATCCCTGAACGGATCGAATACCACGAGAGCGTCTGCAAGTCTAAAAGGAAGGAACCGAGGAAGCCCTACGACTCGGTGAGCCACCGATGGAAGGGTACGGACAACGAACCCGCCATCAAGTGGATCAAGAGCAACTCCGAACCAAAGCCTCCGGTAAGACTTCTCATAGTTGATATAATTAGATTGGTGAAGATCATTTTATTAAATATAATTAATTAGGTTCATTAAGTCTATGGAATGAGTTCATGGTTATTACTAATGAACCCTCAATTTGCTGAGACAAGGCCCAACACAAATTGTCACCATTGATCACTATCGAAAAATAACTTCTTCCCTTCGCTCAATCCCGTTCTGACAGGTTCATCTCTCTCTTCTACGTGTGTCTGAATCCTCTTTCTTTCCAAAAACCCCGAATTCCAAACAAGTGCATGTATCCATACAAAACTGTTATGCTTCCTTAGGATTGTGACCAGTCAATTTCTTGATTCAGTTGGAACTTGAGGTTCAATCGTCTTCCGATCCCCCGTTACCAGTGAGAATTTTCCTCTGATAGAGGAATGAACACCTCGTTGATGGCCTAATCTTGCCTGATGTTTCACTCTCTCTGCAGCTAGGATGTTTATCGTTACATACATCATTATAGTTGTATTTAATGACATGCGAAGTGTCGCTGATTCTTCCCACTATATCATAAATTCTTTGCATTACCTAATCAATAGATTCTTGTTGTTAGTAATAACTAACAACAAGAAACAGGATAGGAGACAAAACTCATCCTTAGCGTACTCCAATTATGGTTGTATATACGGAGTTTCCGAAACATAACAATTTTCCGTTCAGCCATAGTGATAGACTCTCACATGGTTCAGATTTGTGAAATAAGGTTCTATTCCACCAGCCTGGTATATATCTTCCTTTGGGAATGTGAATGATGACATTGATGAAGGACATCCTTTAGGCCGAATGATGGTACATCCGATGAAGGAGAAGGAACGTGCTGTGAAGCTTTCGGTATAGAATAAGATTAATTGATTCTACAAGTTGCCATATTAAGAATACTATTGTAAATGGTGTAGCTACATAGTCGAAGCGTCTTTGACTGCCTTGTGGCGGTGCAGCGGTACCGGTTTGAATCCCGCCTGAGGTAGTCCTGGTAACCTCGGAATTGCAGTGGCGCCGGTTCGAATTAGCCCAGCGGAGTCGATTTTTATTTCTGTGATTTTCCAACGAAATGAAAATTTGAACCCCCACTATGGTCAGTATACGTAGGTTACCACTAGAAAACCCCTTATATCAAAACTGACCAAGAAGGGGGTCATAAAAAAAAAATAGCTGCATATATTTATTATCCATAAAAAATTAATTTAAACTTGTTCGATATTCAGTATCATAAAGTATTTTTTAGTAAAAAATTGTTGCTTTTTATCATGAGGTGACTCTTTTATATGAATTATGTTTATATAATCATTATATGATACATGCTATCTGAATATTCTTAAAGAACTAATATTCGGTGAATCTGAAAAGACCTTTTTATTGTTTTTAAATTCTGTGTGTTTTCTACATTATTTACACCATTGTTATTGAACATTCGAATTTTTATTCATAATACAAAATCGCCATTTCAGTCGATGCATTTTTAACACGTTGTTTCAAGTTGACGTTTGTTGTGTGAACGTGTCATACCAGTTCCCCGCCATGTCCTTGAGAAAACGTGTTGAACCTCATATTTTAGCTTCTTGTACTCCATTGTCACACAGATGACGGGTTTTCTGATAACGAATCCGCAGTACATTCTGGAACTGAAAACTTAGAAGGGCAATCCAGAACTTGAATGTTTACTAAGAGCAGAAGTAATCTTTGCGACAATGCTTTCCCACAAATCACCCGTGAAATCCTCAACGGTTTCAATGATATATAATCTCACATCCTCCCTGTGTGACTTGGCACTCTGTGATTATCACCTGTTTCTTAAGTTGATAAAATATTTGGCTGAAAGACCACTCAATTCCGTCGAAGAGGTAGAAAATAAGGTTCAACACTCCCCACAAGGATGTAGCAGAGTTAGTTAAAAAAACTCTAAAAAAGTTAGTTAAAAAAGCGCATTCTAAAATGCATCCTTTATGCTCCAACTGGCATATATTTTGTAAATTATTAGTTTGTCAGCCTATATAATGCAGTAAATATTATTAAAAAAATAATAGGAAATTTGTATTTCAAAAAAAATTATGGCGTAAGGCCTTAATTATTTGGGTAAAGTTTTGGGATTACCTTTGTATAGAAATAAGTTTGTGGTTCTAGAAATCATTTTGGAAGGAAAAGAAAAAGCATTAAATTTCATTTAAGGAATATATTAAAAATATAGAATCAAAATAAATTACTTTCTGAATCAAAGCTTTAGTGAGCGTGAATACTAACTAGAAGAACAGGAGGAGGAGCAACTATTCCAAAGCTACCACGCGAAGGATTGTTGGCTAATTTTATTTTCAGAGACTGAACACTATCCTTTGGAGGATGATGGAGAGACCGCGACCGCTTAAGCAGATCATTGACGAAGAAGATGAGGAAGAAGAAGAGGAGTTTCTGGTGGAGCTTACGGGGGAGAACGTATTGCCAGTCTAGTGGTATGTCTGTTGCAGAAGCAGGAGCACAGAGCGGAATCGAGGGACAGGAACGAGTTGCCGTTCCCGAAGCCGGCCGAACTTCAGGAGGAGCCTATACCTGCCGTTATGAAGCCTGATGGAAGGGTAGAGTGCCCTTCATGCAAGAGGTCCTTCGAGGAGTCTGCCGCAAGTCGTCACATTCCCGGCTGTACTGCAAGGGCGATGGGCAGGAGGTCTCGCTAATAAATCCATCTCTCCCAAGTTTACTTTTTATTATTTTAATAGTTATTTAAAGAAAAAAAATACATACCTTTAAACAAAGCATTCCAAATAGTTGGTTACCATAAAATCTTTTTTTTCATTTATTTATTGTTATTTACGACTGTATAACATATATACAACAAGTAAATTTTCTGTAGGTGAGATAGTGACATGATACAAACATGTGGAGAACCTACCCATTGATAGAACTCCAATAACATTTCTAGAGAAGATCCCAAAGGCCATCTTCTTTTCAGATGCTTAGGAAGATTATTAGGTAATGAAGGAGAAGGAGGTTAGAAACAAGTGGATTTGGGTGATTGGGAAGTTTTCCATGGAAGAAATGGTATCTTGTTTTGGCCAAATCGGCAACATATGGGACATTGAGGTCATGATGGATGACTTGATTTGTGACAAAGTAAAGAGCGTTAAGGATTTTGGATTGTAAGGATTGGATTGGGGAGGAATTTGATGGTTTATTGGAGCCCCAAAGCTCAACTCCGTATGTTCAGATAGGCCTTATAATAGTCATGTAAATCAGTCTTGTGTAATGGATTGGCAATTTAGACCGTTTGTCTAGTAAATATTGTAATAGTTGAAATCGACGAGCAGTACCATAAAATCTAATTTCATATCGCCTGGTTACTGGTAAAAGAATTAAAACTCTTTCTTAATTAAACCTACACCAGTGATGTAGGTAAAAGAGAAGGGTTCCCTATTAACGCGGGGTTATGTATATACAGAACTCAATTAGTTTTCTAACTTTAAAATTTACTTTAATAGTATAAATTTAAAGAAATAGTGTACTATGGAGTTTCGTAGTGTTTTAGGTAGTTGTAAGAATGTGTAGCCCTAATGGAAAAATGAGTAAAAATGTAGGCTTTTCCTTCAATAAAATAACCTTCAGGGATGTGTATCTTAAAAGCTTCAATCTTCTATATTTAATTTTACATGACAACTACTGTATCCCTTGTATTGTTATGTCTAAGTAAAAATTGAACATTTTTGTAACATAAAATGACGTTTAAGTTTTTCTTTACCTGAAAGAACTCAAAAATTAATTTTTGTAACCACTGTAACAAGTCATTTTTGTTTCCCTTACCATGGTTAGCTTAGTCATATATTTTAACTGTATATATAATCTAAAATTTATCTA
>NW_027107578.1:2016460-2033794 GCF_000696795.3 Halyomorpha halys | reverse complement strand
ACACTCGATCAGCTGATCTTCTCAGTCAGCTGACATCGAAGTAACAGCTGACTGTAACTTATACATATCAAAGATTATTGTTCTTGTATTTATACTTATTTTTAGCCCCACTTTAGTTTGCTTCTATTTGGCGTTATCTTATTCTCTTTCTCTGTTACATACTTTTAGTTGTTTGTATCTTCTTTTAACTCTGATGAAGCCCTGCAAAGTAGGATGAAACGTTGGTTTGTAACAAATAGTTTTTTACTATTTGATATTAACTATTTACCATATACCATTTGTGGATTTCACACGATCAATCGACGATCTTCCGCCAACGTTTTATGCAATTAAAGAAAATTAGTAAATCTATATTTACTTGAGCAATAGATATGAAACAATATTGTTTAAGTTGTCAAAATACAAATTTATTTGTTTTGACCTAAAAATGGTAGAAAACAACATTACGACTTATACATAAATATTTTCGTAGCATTTTGTTTACAGTATCAGGGACTGAAAGCTGTTGCCACCAATTAGACTAGACCAGGGGGGAGGGGGCTGGAGGGAGCTGATTGGGGCCACTGATTGGCCCTGCCCCCCAGGGCTCTGCCCCACGAATACCAAGCCCTGCCGTGCCCCGAATTTCACCCCGGGCACCTTTAATGAAACGTATAACTCCGTTATATAACAGACATGCCATGTTTCTTTCAGTAGTTCTATCCTTTCAGGTCAGAGCTCTTCGTCAGTTCCTTCAGGGAGAAGGCTGTTATTAGGAAAACTGGTCAAAATATAATCTTGATTCTTGTCGAATAAACTTAGAAGGTATTATTGTGGAGTAAACAATAGGTTATTGTGTAACTCAACGTGCCAAGTCATGTAATGAAAAAAAAAGTTAATCAATTTGGTACTTCATTATAACAAAAACTAGAAAATAGAATTGGCTGGTTTTGTAATTCTACGTCTCAACATATCTAACAATCAGTACTATTTCTAAGAAAATATACAAACAGCATTGACACAAATATAGAAAATGAGGATAAAAGTCAACAACAGAAGTTTACAAAAATGATGGGTGACGTTGGTTATTTAAAAAAAAATACAGAAGGGAATTGTTAAGGTTAAGAAGACATCTAAAATATCTGAAACAGCTGTCGGAAACTCGTATCAAGTTTGTGTGTTGCGGGTGCAGGCGCCATTTTGCTATTTGTAATATCGGTTATTTCATACATAGAAATTGAAATGAAACAAATTATACACAGTATTATCAAATGTCTTGTTTAAATAAAATAATAAGTATGCAAATTAAACCTCAAAGCACTCTTTATTAGTTCCGACCGATCAGGCTATCCTCAAGGACATTCTTAAATATTAATTCACATCCAAAAAATTAAAAATTGTTTGCAGGATCTGCCTGTGTGATAAGAAAGTGATAATAATTTTAAGTTAATCTGTAATTAAAAGTTTTATGATTCAATGAAAAAGTCACAAAATATGGTACTTTGGCTGAAATTAATGTCCTCGGCAGAATAGCCTGCAAAACGCTTTTAAATTATTGGATATGAGGTGAGAAATTTATATTTAAGATTGTCCTTGAGGATGGCAGAATTATTTGTTTGTTGTCTTTGGCCGTTGGACTTTTAAAGACATAATAAAAAGTGTTTGGAGTCTTAACTCAGAAAATGAAAATATTATATATAAAATTATTTTGTATTTTAGAACTTTAATAATTACTAATAAGCATTTATTATTATCGGTATTGTCAGTGTGTTTAATTATGTATAAAGAGGAATAACTAGTATTAGTAGCAATCTGTTTCTGATTTTTTTTACTGTGCGGAATAAATAAATGAATATCATGTTTTATATTTTCCCCTCTGAATAAAATATCTAACTGAATACGTTTTTCCTCATATTAGTTTGTTTTTTTTTGTTTTGTTTTTTAAATGATGGGTCGTTTTGCTATTTCCGCACAAAGTTTTATTTTATTCAGTTGATTATATGAATCTGACCAAGTACACGTCATGTCTATGGAACAAGCATATTCCTAAGCTAATACGGGTAAAGCCGTGGTGCATAGCTAGTAAATAAATAAAACAAATTCTTCGAAACTTGTTTTAATGTCGTTGGCAGATGGAATTAGACCGAAACAGAATACCCAATCTACAGCAAGAAGAAGCTCCAGAGAGAAGACTACATGGCGACTGTTTGCCGTAAAAGAAGCACAAGAGACATTATCGAGCTGGGACTAACTGAAAGATAACAATGAGCGGAAATGAGGGATCAAGGTGGAAGCGGCCAGGGAGGGGGAGTAATTGATGGGAGCGTTTGCCGGCTGTCAGCTTGAGATGTCAGCAATCAGTTTGTCCAGAGTTTCCTTTACTGCGTCGAGCACTTTCTGTAGACGTTTCTTCATCACAGCTCCCGGATTTAATGAATCTTGATGATAAAACGCTGGCGATTGTCGATAGCCAAGTTTAATCTTTTATCTAGAGGAAACTTTCGGGTTCTGACAAAAACAACAGCTATTTGGGCTCAGCGTTCAAACCTTTGTAAAAGTAGCGAGTAGAGAACTCTAGAAAACTAACATCAACAAAAACTAAACCGAGAGTTCCACGGTCACGGTAATAGTGATAGTCCTCTTGTTGCTAGCAAATCAGGATTTCCTTGATAGCTGATTATCAACTATCTGCGCGGAAAATCAACTTCCTACTATCACTGTCACCATGGAAACTCCGCTCAACAGTAATCCATATGTTTGAGCTAATTAGGTACACTAGGCTATCAGAGCACCTATACACACCCCTGCCGAAGATATCGGCAAACAGAAGCAAGTTCCAATCACCGCAATTGTGTTAAATTAAAAAAAAAAAGATTTTCAAATTTTTTTTTTAGATATCGCTTCTTTTTAAATATTTATTATTATTTATTTATTTAATGTAATTTACAACTGTAAAAAATAATACAATAAGTAAATATGTTGTATGTTTCATATACACTTGAAAATTTTGGGAAGAAACCACCCATTGGTGATACATCAAACATCAATTTAAATTAGAAGATCCCGGGGCCATCTTCTTTTCAGACACCTCGGAGGATTATCAGGGATTGTTACGGATGAAAGATTAAGAATTAATGGGTTAGGATGGTTAAGGAGTTTGGAATGAAAAGACGCATATCTGTTTAGGGCCAATTCGGCAACGAATGAGATGTTAAGGTCTTTGTGAATGAGTTTATTTGTAACGTAATAAGGAGCAGGATTTTGTATTGTAAGGATTGGATGCGGGAGGAATTGGATGGTTTGGTGGAGCCCCAGAGCTCAATTCCATATGTCCAAATTGGTCTGATTATTATCGTAGTGTATACTAATTTTTTGTAGTGAATGGAAAGTTTAGAGCGTTTGTCAAGTAAGTGTTGTAGTAATCGGAATCTACGAGCAGTTTCTTGTCGTTTTAGTCTTGTGTGTAGATTCGAAGTAAGTCTCTTATCAATATGAAGCTTTTTAAATATAAATTCAAAAGCATCACGAAAAATCATGATTCCATGCATACATATAGTTGCCTTTGCTATAGAGCATTGGTGCTTCTTAAGTATTCTTAATTATATTTATTTGAATTCTACAACAGTAAATCCTAAAACGTAGAAGCAAATTTTTGAGTACGAGTTACTTTTTATTTCTTGGTCACTTACAAATTTTTATCGATAATGAACAAAAAAAAAATACTCAATGTCAGTTATCTTAGATGGTAATTTTATACAAAATGGCCTTTCATTCCAGATAAAACCTGAATTTGTAAAAAAAAAAAAAAAAAAAAAAAAAGGGGGCTAATTAGTTTTTTTCTAATATTTGAGCTATTTCAGGCTTAGATAAAAAAAGGAGTTGAAATTGTTAACAAATTTATGTTACTATGACTATAGATTGCCATCTTTCCTTCAAATCGCCTCTTAATGTTGAATGTAAAATATCTGAGCAGCTTTTACTAGTGAGAGTTTACTTCCACTTTACATAGATAGTGAATGTTACTTTCCGCAGGCCATTTTATGATTAAGTGGATATAGCTAAGCAAAATGGCTTCCTCCATGTCAACCCCCTAAGACTATCTGATTATAACCAGACACCATACACTCAGTCGTATTTATGTGAATTTAGGCCCAATCACAACTGAAAAAGGATACTCTTGAGGTTTCGTATCCCTTAAGCGAGTTTAGCAACCGGAATTATTAAGTTGTGACCAAATATAATACATTTGTCAAATTAAGAGAGGACTCTAAATAACTTCTTTTTTTTAATTTGACAATTCAAATTATTCCAAGTTGTGGATTGAATGTCGACCATGATTAGTAAGTAGCAAGTTTTTTATAGTAACATCAGCTATCATATGTATAATGAACCTATATAGATTAATCGCTGAATTGGTTTCAACTAGAGAATTCACGATTTGTTCCAATATAACAAATTCTAATCAAGCAAGGAGTCAAGAATAATATCAAAAATACCAGAGTAATTTGTAAGATTATACTTATTATTTTAATTTTTTTTAGATCTGAAAAGTACTAATTTTCTTCTGAAACTTCTAGATCTTTTAAAAAAATTCTAGAGCTTTGGCAATAATTTAAAAAAAAAAAACTACCTCCAAAGGTGAAATAAAATTTTAAATTGCTACTAATTATATTCCAGAATGGTTATCTGAGTTTTGTTTAACGGTTTATATATAAAGGAACAACAATATACAAAGCAGTCATAGTTCAGTGTTCAGAACAGTTACACAGTTGGCTCGTATTCTCTGAGGATGGGAAGGAGGAATATAACATCTCTGATAAGGATAACTCATTTGAGTAGGCATGAGAGATCGTCTTTTACTCTATTTAGTCCTTTCATATCTCTAAGATAATTCCTTGTTAAATGAACCCTCCTACATCTACAACAACGAAGAAATTACTGCGGAAATAAAACGGATTAATGAATATTCACAATTATAGTCCAACTAATATATTTTTTTTTTATTTATTTATTGATATTTACAACTGTATAAAAAATACAACAAATTTGATCATAATGACATCCAACTAATATTTAAAAATTAGTTTGCTTCCTTACATGAATAATCAATCGAAACAACGTTTTTCTAGATCCAAATTCATTTACATTGAATTTAAAGAAACTCCGAGCCTCAAAAAGTAATTTTTAAAAAGACATTTATGGCACCGTTTTTTTTATTTAATACCAGACCGGCCTGGTTAATGTTAGTTACATTTTTTTCTAATTCTTAACCAGATAGGAAAGTAAATTCAATAACAAAAATTACGACATTCGTAAAGCTAGCAAAAGAAACAATTGCCCTGTAATGGGGAAAAATAACAAAAAAAAAAAGTTGATTTGAAAAAAGGAAGAAAGAAAAAATAAATAAAATATAAATAATGACAGTAATAGAATTGATAAATATAGAATTTATAACAGGATATCCAGCAGCAGACTGGGCTTTTAGTCTTCGGGTTGTGGTTGTTTCCGAAGTTGTAGGTCACTCCTTCAACTGTCGGTAACTGGGAGTGGAACTTCATGAACCTTTTTTGATGCCATTCTCTGTTGACTTCATTTGTGTTTCCTCTATTTCTTAAAAACCAAGGAGCATCCGCTGCGATTCTTATGATTTTATTTTGAAAAGATTGTAATTTGTTCCTTTTCGTGAAGGATGCTGCTTCCCAGACTTCACAGCCATACATCAGCAGTGGCCTGAGAATTGTTTTAAAGACAAGAATTGTTTCTGGTTTTAATTTGGATTTTCTATTTATAATAGAATATAGCATTGCTAATCTTGCATAGGTTTGAGTTAGTTTGATGTTGATATGGTGGTTCCAGCTTAGGCGGCGATCAAATTGAATTCCCAGGTATCTTACTGTTTCACTGGCAGGATTCCATTTCATTTTTTTACAATTGAGGATTAGCTCCGATTAGCACAATTATTGAATAACAAATAATTCATATATCCTTAAATAAAACACCGGAATAATTATAATTGAAATTACATAGAGATAAGTTCAGATAAAGGAGTTGACGATCGAAGATTGACAAGAGAAGAATTAATAAACAACTGAATTTGGTTCAGGAAATCCCCACAATAGAGACAATTTCTTTCTGTTGCTGCTTTAGAATCTGTACCATTAAGCTAAAAAAAAAATCATACAAACAAAATTTTATATAATGAAAAATGTGTTTTTAGATATTTTAATAAATATAAACCAAAACTTAATATTTTTTTTCCAAAAGCAATAACTATATGTGCATTACATTATTACTTAACTACTAATGTCATTTTCGTTAGTTTAATACAGTGAAACACAATAGAGACTAGATGTGAGAGAAAAATACAATAACTGACCAGCAACTGTGGATCCATGTTTAAAACAATAGCAATAAATATTTATAACAATGAAGCTTATTCTAGAGAAATTTTTTCATTGTTACCCAAGACCACTGATTAATACTGTACCATGAATGAACCTCACTTGTGTTAATTTAATCTTTTTTTTTAACTTTAAATTCGACTCTTCACCTGTTAAATAGCATCTAATACCGGATTAAAAAAGATGCATAATAAATAGAGTTTATACTATTATTTATATATGATAACATAAAATATTGGGATGACCAGTTACACTCGAGAGCAGAGAGGAGAAAAACGAAATTTATCGAGAACAAACTGTTATCTTGGGAGGTATACGAGTATTATAGAGGCTGTGGGTGTACAATGTTTCAGGAGAGGGGAGTAGATATGGCGCCGCCATGATGTGGGCTATTAAGGGAAAATATTGGATTCATAACATGTGACCAGCCATCGGTGTTCGGTCGGGTATCTCTTCACAGGTAGGGGGCTCTCCGCTTTATGGGTACCTCTCTGTAGCAAGTGGGGTCCGTGCTTTATATTTATATTACAAATAGTGATTTATACAACTATACTAACCATGGCTACAAGTACTTCTATTGATTAATTGCCTCTGAGGCTCATCCTGTGCTATGGGATAACTGATTTCTTTATCAAATACGCTGCAATGAATATCCATCTTCTCAAGAAATGAATACGCATATGAACTATAAACAGCATTGTGTCTTTTGGAGAAAATTTTATGCAAATGATATGTGCCAGTGGTACCAGTTTAACACAAGTATGATTTAGTTGATTATATTTAATAATACGAGGGCTCGGTGGAAAAAAAATCAGTTATTGCATCCCAATATTTGATTACTTCAATGAAAACTACGTATAATCACTAGTCAAAATTGATGAGTCTGTCAAGTATAATTAGGTGGAATACAAATTGGTGGCAGATTCAAAACGTTAAAAAAATATAATTTTATTGCATATCTTTTTTTTTTTTGAGGTAATCCACGTCCAAGGTAATGTTTGTCTAGTTGTGTACAAGTAACCAACCTATTCATAACCATGGTTGGGGGTCAAGTTTTTCATTATGTGGGACCGCCACTTTATGAAAAAGTCAACTTCCCAAGGCCAGATTCAAACCGACATCGTTGGCGGATCTCAGAACGATAGGCTTGCGCCTAACCCCTGAGCTACGGTGCGGCCCTATTCCATAACCTTTAAAATTACCTAAACACTAGAAAACCTAATAGAACGTCATTTAAAGTAGAGTAAATTTGCTAAACTATGAGCCCTAGTAGAGCAGTTACATGCAATAATACCGGAGATATTAAAAAGAAAAAATTCATGAAATATATACTGAAAAATTAGTAGTTATTGAATTAATTGTGGTAAATCTTTAACTCAGGAACCATGAGATGTACATACGTATATTAGCACTGCAATTAAAGCTAGTTTAATGTGCTATAAAGTAGTTAATGACGTTTAACTTCTAAGGAGTAGTAGTTTTTATATTTGCCAAAATTAATTAACAGCATGATGATATCCTGTTATCCTGACAAAAACATTTAGTTTATGAAAAACTATACACAAGGATACATTAGACGTACAGCCAGTTGAATGTATTCTTATGTATTTTACAACATTTAGCTTCGTAGGAGTAGTAATTTTTATATTTTACAAAATTAACTCGAAAATTCTTTATTTCTAGTTGTTCTGACAAAAGCTTTGATCTATGGAAAAATCATATTTCAGGAAACATTGGGCAAACTGATTTCTGCCAGCAAAAAAATTACGTTCGTCTCATGGTTCCTGAGTTAAAGATTTTTCACAATAAAGTCACCAACTACAGATTTTTCAGTATATATTTCATGAAAGGATGCTTCTTAAAAAAACATTTCGAGAACTATTGAAGGTAAACTGCTCTACTAGTGCTCATGTTTTAGCAAATTTACTCTAATTTAAATGTTGTTCTATTATGTTTTCTAGTGTTGTAGGTAGTTTAACGATATTCAACTCTGAATGAATTTTATTTTATAAACGTTTAGAATGAGCCGCCATTTTATTTCCTCTATCTTTACGTTGCAGACTACTCCATATTGACTAGTAATTTGGCACAGTTTTTATTAAATTAATCAAAAAGGGGGTGAAATAAATTTTTCTCCTCTTAAGATACTATGGGACTCATCGACTTCAAATGCCCCAACAATATAAAATTTGTGCATACAACTTTTATTTAGCATCCTGAAAGGTGAAAATTTCAAATAATAAATTTTTTCGTTGCTATAAAAATTCGTATTTTAGGGTTTCTTGAGGTGGGAATAACGAATATCAAGTTTGTTCCTGCCAAGAACAGAACAGACAAAATATAATAAAGTCGTTTACAAATCCTCACTTTGCTTGAATAGTGGTACATCTGGCAAACAAAAAAATTACTTTAGAATTGGACTTATTTCGAAGTTAGTACTGCAGACTGCGCTTACTTTATTTACTAAGTTCGTCGGTCATAATATCCTACAGCTATCCGAGTAGTTGTCAATTATCTTTAATTAACGCTACAATCTATTGAATACATCTTACATAAAGTAAAAAACTTTTTCGTTACAGATGGGCCACAATTTAAGCTAAGCAGCGATATGATTGAGATCGGGCACACACGGTGGTCCCGATTTTCCAATCTCAAAATTTCTGTTTCTATTTCTTCATTTTTGTACTTTAATTATTTATGAAATGCTTTTATCGTTCGAATTTTTTTTTTTTTATTACTGTTAACAACGCAAAATGGTTCATTATTTCAAATAAACAAAATTAAAAGGTACTTTAGGATATAATTTTTGCAAATTCGGTATTTAAGCCCAGTTAAACTATTTCAATGAGATTAAGCCCTATTTGATATGAAAGAACATTTAGTTTTAGATTGATATACTTTTTAATCCAAATCTGAGTTCGAATTCGGCTGTGGCAGATAAGTATTTATTCTACAGTATCCGTGAGTCTACCCGATGGGTTCTAGAGTCTCTTGGGGGTCCACCCAGCCTCATAAAGTACTCTTTATTAGGGAAAAAATCTAGCGGCTTAGGTTAATCTTGAAAAAATCAACTTCTTATACAACATTGATCGATTAACAGTACTTCCTTACAAAGTAATTAAGTACTCTCTCCCTGACTCTTCATGGGCTATAGCAGTTCACATTAATATTATTTTGTCACAGCAGAATCTTTTATGAAATGATTAAAACATATTTCTTCGAAACAAAACGATCGATCGTGAAATTTTCTTCATTTAATAACTCATTTGTAACTGATCCTCCATAATTCCAGCAACCATAACTACAAAGTGTTAATTCTCAACTTGCTAATTATATTTTAATTGAATGTTGGGGATTAAACCTGGCAAGGGGGAGGGGGACATATTGCTAATTATCCTCTACCTGAGCCCTGTCGCCAGCTAACTAATTATATCCTGTCTAATTTACCATATCCCTCACTTGGAATCTTCTACGGCCGCTATTTAATTACATCGCTCTTCTCAGTCTCAGATCTCTATCGTCTTAATAATTTAGTCGGAATCATCTCGCTTCCAGAATTCAAATTGAAACTGAAACAACACACCACTCTCTCTGTGGGTAGCAGGAGTCGCATGAGTGGTTAATTGCTTACAATATGGGTCATTCTCATGGAACCAAATCCTGAGACGTAAGAAAAGCGTTTGACTATGGCAGGCATTACACAGCATGGAATCAATGGTGTATACATAAACATATTAAAATCTCTATATAAAAACATTAGGGCCTCAATAGTTATAAAAGAATATTTGAAATTCGAAGAGGTGTCAAACAGCGTTTTTAACCCCATATTTTATAATTAATTTGTGTTTTATTGTAAATAGTATTCAATTAGTATTAATGTTTAATTTTATTACATTTATTGTTATGTATATTATTTTAACTGGAATTTAGTTATTTGAGAAGAAAAACATGTATTTATATTTGTGTGTTATAATTAAGTAATACTGACAGTTGCTTAGGGTTGATAACAAACCTAGCAACGGGCCAACCATCTCTGTTTTGAAATACGTTCCTAATAGTTAGTTGCCATTATAGTTTCTAAACAGTCCTGTCTGCGTTCAGTATGTTTTAGTTTGGATATTTTTAGTGAGTTAACCGTCATTACCGTCTGTAACCAGCCCTGTCTGCGTGCATTTGGGGTTATTTGTTGACATTGTGGGTGTGTTAATCAACATGAAAGTCCGGAACCAGACCTTTTCTGAGTTTCTGGCCTCTGAGTGCAATACGAATTGTAGCTAATTAATCGGCTCGCATAATTCATAAAAACAACTAGACCCTGTCTGCCCTTAATAAGTGCCAGTGTGTCCATGTTAGCTTTTGGACGACTATCGATAAGCCACTACACCAACCTTAGGCGTATTTAGCTACAGAGCTGCGACCTATACATCTCCACAAGCAAAATATCTTCCTTTCGCCAATTGGAGTGGATCATCCTTTCGTCGACCAGTATTTATTTTTTATATCTATTTGTTTTTTGTAAATTAGTTTCTTTTCGTTTTCATAATTTATCTAACTATTTTATTTTTATCTAAAAAGCTTTTCATACTTACTTGTATTCATTATTTTATAACTCTTTTGTTTATTTTACGTTTAAGTTTTATAAATGTTAGATTAACCAAATAAATGTTTATATCCGAACCAGTTAGTTGTTTTTGATCTTTTTTTTAAAGCCTTCCAACAAAAAGACAGTCAATTTGAGGTGGCTTTAACAAGGGTTGTCCACTATTTAAATTTTATTCAACTGCCTCCTAAATGATGTGTTCAATAAGCTAGACTGGAAATAAAATGGCATAACTATAAATGGATACAAGCTATCGCATTCGATATAATTATATTCGTCAATTCAGTAACTAAAACGAAACAAATGGTCAGTGAACTCGTTGATCCGTGCGAATCTGTGGCATTGAATATTAATATCGATAAAACAAAAAGATAATGACAAATTCACAGAAAGGAGAGGTCAAAGTTAATAATCAAGAAATCATTTTTTTTCGAGCAGTATATTTATTGAGATCAGTTTATCTATTTTAAGATATAAAAATAAGAGATAAATAAGAGGATTAACATGGCATTGAAAAAATACTGGTGTATGAAACACA
The DNA here is from genome assembly GCF_000696795.3 of Halyomorpha halys. Classification (NCBI taxonomy): domain Eukaryota; kingdom Metazoa; phylum Arthropoda; class Insecta; order Hemiptera; family Pentatomidae; genus Halyomorpha; species Halyomorpha halys. Next base: position 2,022,276 of record NW_027107578.1, on the reverse strand, counting down.
TTTATACAGTCAACTACCTCCAGACAATTTTATATGGATCTCATTTATTATTATTCTCATTGAAAGGAACAGTATTGAGTTAGACTTTTGAGAAAATGTAAAAGTACTCCAAACAATTGGAGACACTCTCTTAAACACTATGATAGAAATGCCTATGTTTTATTAAATAATTATACAAAATTATTTATTATTAATTAATTATACCTTAAGAGTATAAATATTTATTAGCTATTAGTAATTATACCTTTATAGAATTAACATTGAATGGATATTACCCTGAATGAACATACCTTCTTAGAATGGACATTAAATATTCATGATATGTATGGAATAGTGTTGGGGTTATATGTACACCAACGCTACTGGAGTTAACAAAGAACTATTATTATTACTTACAATTATTTGTACTATTATTATTATTAATTTATCGAACAAAAAAAAATTATGTATGGAACATCTGAAATGATAATGATATAATAATAATTCAGATATATCGTATTACCATAAAATATATTGTATGTGGTGTTGATTGCTCAGTTGGGATACTAGTGGTTGAAAAAACTACTGTGGATTGTTAGTGATGTCAAAAAAAAATAATGAAGTTACGTGAATAGTGAAGTTAAGTGCCTTCCAGTAAATGGTACGGCTCTTTGAAACTACATACAGTTCCATGTAACTATGAATGTCAACGCTCAGAAAGCTATTGCACCTGAACTTGTGCACATAAATAAAGTATACTAATGTCCTTTCAGAAGAGTTACGAGTTCCGTTCAAATGTGGTATGCACCCGACTAGATTAGAGTCTAAGATTTTCATACCTGTACTCAACTTTTGTTTTATTATAAATTAGCCAAGCTTAATTTAAATGGGTGGTTTGCTTAAGGAAGCCCCTTCAAACATATTGAATAAATGCTCATAATGCAGCCAATGCTCTAGATGCAAAAGAAGTGGTAAGGCAGTACCCTATGCGTGAGATCAAACCATGGATGAGTGAACACAGGCTACCTAGGGCAAGTGCATTTTTCTGGTAAACAACTATCACTCAAGATGAGTGTATAGTTTAGTCAACACCTCCTGGCAGGGAACGGAGTCAGGGTGAGAGGACCAAGCACAACTAAAAAGCTAATTTTCAAGCTCCAAAGAAGATCTCAATCAAGTATACAAGTATACATACTCAATGAGAGTATGTAATACTTTCTATTAATCAATGTAATGAACAATCAAAATTCAACTACCCTAATTCAAATTGTAACCACTTTTGGTTTAACATCTATAACTGATTGTCATAAATTATACAAGAATATTGGCTTATCCCTATTCAAGCATGATTCACCGTGTATCTCAATACTTAAATCCGTCAAATACCTATTTATTTATATTTAAATCCACTTCAGTAATAATTCAGAACAAGTTATTTTATAAAAATCAATCACTCCAGATTTTGATTAATCTCAGATTGCAGTGATTTAACATTTGTGTTATAATTAAGTGTAAAAGAAACAGTTGCTAAGGCGTCACCTAGCAACAGACCGACCATCTTCATTTTGAAATCAGTTCCAACTAATTAGTGGCCATTTTAGTTTCTAACCAGCCCTATATGCGTTCATTATGTTTTAGTTTGTACATTTTGAATGTTTATCGACATTACAGTCCGGAACCAGAACTTTTTTTGAATATGAGTTGCTGTTAATGAGTCGTCTATTGTCTGAGTTGGTCAGATATCGCCACCTGGCCCTGTCTTCATAATTTTTTATTAGAGCGCCGTATAGACGGGGACCCACCAACGTTTGAAGAATCGGACTTGAAAACATCGTCTCCGACCTTTCAAAGAGGACAAAATTCTCTTACGGGCCTATTTCATCTCTGACCCATTGGAGTCGTTCAGTCGTATTTATTTTACATTTATTAATTTTGCAAATTCGTATCTTTCAATTCATAGTTTATTTGCTAATTTTATTTTTGTTTAAAAGGGATTTTATTCCAATTATTTTATTTATTTAATGTTTATATTTTCTATTGTTAACTTAGCCAAATAAATGTTTATTCCGTTGAATTATTCCGAGCCAGCTTGTTTTTATTTTGTTCTGTTTAAAACTTTCCTACAATAAGACATCGTCAGTTCGAGGTGACTTTAACTCAGCTCAATAAGAAACCAAAGTCGCACATCACAGAATTTTCTAATAGATGAAATTAATCACTGTCCATCTAAAAACAATTTCTTTGTTCTCCAGAGTGACAGTATTTCCTCTTATCATATATTTCATATATGAGCTAGTGAAAGTAAAATCTGACGTTGGTCACAACAACAATGGAAAAACAATGATTAACTAATTGTTTCATATTCTACATTCATCTATTGTTTGTCACTACTAATACCCCATAACCAAATACTCCACATTTAAATAAGTAGAAATAAAAAGATACATACACAGAATTGTAGATTTGCTATTCAACTTATGAAAAATCGTACAAGGGCAATATGTAATAAAACAGTCAGATTTGGTGGGAGTAAGTCACGATTTCATTTGTCTCCGAGATCGCCCGAATGAGGCCCTGTTTCCAATATTCCCCCTCCCCTCCTTGCAGCCCTCAAATCTTCCAGTTGATTCCTCCAATCGGATAGCTCTTCGGGCTGAGTACTGTCGATCATCGACTTCGATTGATTCATAAATAAAACCTTGCACGTCTATATAGGGTATTTTCTAACCCAAGCTTTCAATAAATATTCAACAAGATTGAGGTAAATACTGTGAATGATGTAGTTATATAAACAGAAAAAGTTGTTGTTGTTGATTGTTGCTTAAAGTCGTAAAACCCTCTGGTCATCAACGCCTATGGGATGATAAAAGTAAAAAAAAAATAATAATAATAATAATAATAAAATAAATAAAAAATAGAAAAAAAAATAATAAAAAAAAAATAAAAATAAAATAAAAAACATAAAATTCGAAGAGGAGTTATAATTTATAAAGAAGGTGATGTGCTTTTAAAAATTCAAATACTCGTGTAATTTTAGCTTCTTCATCTGCGAGAGTTTCTGATAAATTTGAGGTCAGTCCTATCCTGTTTATTGTTGGCAAATAGTGACAGAAAAAGTATTTTATGATACATTTAAAGTTTTATTAAGTCCTTAAAAAAAAAATTATAAAACCGACAACAAATTAAATTAAACAATGAAAATGACAATTTTTAACAGACTGATAACTAAAGAGGTAAAAATATTTCTAATATTAATTGTATTGGATTTATTTATTCAATCTGATCAAACTAATCATCAAAAGTAAGGCATTTTTAAAACATGCTAAGCATCTATTAGAGGTCTTAATTTTTGACTAGCGAAATTTACTTTTTTTTAATTTACTTCTTCAAAGCCTATTTCCGTTAGTACTTCTCTTTCTATGTACATCAGCAATAAACTTATCATTATATCTTCAAAGCATTTTAACATCCAGTTCATTCTAAATTCAATTTTAATTTTTCGAACCCAGGAGCTAGGGGCCCGATGGAACCCAAGACCCAGTGGGTCGTTAATGTAAAGTAGACGCTACTGCAAAGGGACACAAGAGCCTAAAATATATTAACATAAATATTTTGAAGCGGCCCTCTTCCTAAAAAAAAAACATTCTTCGTAAATTAATCAAACAATTCTGGAAACATTAAATTTATTGCCCATGAGATATATTTTTTAAGTCTCTCTGAGTTTTTTAAATTCGTTTTGGAGGACAATCACAGCTGCTTTGGATCCCCATTTATAGGGAAGTTGACTTCAACAACTTATTGGAAGGAAAGGATAGATAAATCCTTAATTTTCCAACGATTTTGATAAGATTTAAAGGATTAGACTTAAACAAAGCCTAAATTTCGCTGTTTTTCCTAACATTTCCGGAAAACTTGACATATTTAAGTGGATTATATGTTAAATTCTGAATATAATAACCTCTTTGAGTAATGTTTTACTTTTACCTACTGATATATGAAATATATAGTAAGGAAAATGTATTGTGATAGTGCAAAATTTTGAATTCGAGATTTCCACGAAATACTTTTTTTGAAATGCACTATAATGATGAGTCCAAATAACCAACTTTCGCAAAATGGTCTGAGTGTGTGTCTGTGCGCGAACAGTCTAGCTCATAAATGAACTTCCATATTTAAGACGGGTTATGTATCGGATATTACAGCATTTTTTTCGATAAACTGTTAGTTTATACAATCGATTATTCAATTTTTTTTTTTTTAATTTTCTCAAAAACGGCTCTAATACTGGATCTTTCCGAAAATCCAAGATTCGTACAAATGCTTAGTAAGCAAAGTAATCAACAAGCGTCGGTTTTAGGAGTGGGAACCAAACATTTAACCGCTTTGGACACCTGCATACAGAGATGACTACATCTCATTGGAAGAGAGAGTAAAATCTAAACTTTTTCAAGAATTTTGTTTGGATTTCCCAACTTAGCAAAGTTACTGTGAGTAATTTCTGAATATTAATGTCGTTTTACAAAATATTTCATAATATGAAGTTGTCAAATTTTTCGGGTTTTCAAATTATTTATACCCTCCTCTTCACACCTTTCTGCACGTTTGTATTAAACTGTTTAAACTTGTTTTAACATGAATATATGGTAATTGGCCAGTTATAAATCACCCTAACTACGTGAAGTAGGCTCTTGGGTTCAGTACTTGTTATTCATCAGTTGCTAAGCTGGGTTATTCCCCACTCCAATTAAGAGTGCCCACTTTTCCCAAGGATGGTTTCCCTACCCTGGTCGATCCAGAGCTCATGTAACAGAATAAATAAATTATCAGCCATAGCCGGGTCGCACTACATTTTATTTTTTTACAAACATAATAATGTTAAATTTTTTAAGATATTCGATATAAGAAGTTTTGTTTCATAATTCGTAAAGTGCGTCTGTAAAATCGAGCCACATCCCGGGTTGAATATGTGTAGATCAAAATTAACGTTTGAATATCAGACCTCGGTCCCATCATCTCATCTACAACGTCTATTCAGCTGACATCTCAACCAATCTTAACACTATCTTCACCACGTATGCCGATGATACATGGGTGCTCGCAGTTAATAATAACCATTTAATTGCATCCCAAACTCTCCAATCCCATATCACAGCCCTCGAAGAATGGTGTCGTAATTGGAGGATCAAAATAAATCCCATCAAATCACTTTTATCCTTCGTCGTAAACCTATCGACTGCCCTACAGTATCGTTTAATAATGATGCTTTTACCCCTGTCGAACAGATCCGCTACCTTGGGCTGCAACTGGATAAACGGCTAACCCGGAATCTTCACACAGGACTGAAAAGACAGGAAACTGCACAACGGTTCCGACTATTAGTTTCCTATTACACTATTATAATCTATTACACTAGACCGATCTACATGACTGTAATAAGGTCACTTTAAACATACAGAGTTGAACTTTGGGGCTCCACTAAACGTTCGGATTCCTCTCGTTTCCAATCCGAAATCCTCATTAAACTTCGTCACAAATGAAATAATACATAGTGCCCTTAATATTACCTTAATTAACCGATCTAGCCGGAATCAGATACCATTCCTTCCATTATAAACTTCCTAACCACCCAAACCCACTAGTTTATAACCTTGCTTCCTCTTCCATTCATGACAATCCTCCCAGGCGCCTGAAAAGAATATGGCCACTAGATCTGCTAATCTAAAACGTCATTAGGCTGCTACCATTGGGTAGTTTCTATACACGCCTGTATCACTCCATTATAAACTAAAATCAAATTTACTGGATGTATGTACAGTTGTAAATTTCTATAAAGATAT
>NW_027107578.1:1999230-2016356 GCF_000696795.3 Halyomorpha halys | reverse complement strand
ATTTAATAATTCTTTTTTTTTAATTAGTTTCCCTCACTTTTTAAAAATTTGGGAAGGGGGAAGTAGGATTGTTAGTGTGATATGATTGAAGTATTACTGGAGAGGGTAGATAAAACGTCATATGTTGAGGATTAGTCCAGTCATCAGTCAAAAATTTAATACAAATATATTGAATGAATCGTTTGCATCATTCCTCACAGGTGGGGAGCCTTGGAATACAATTAAATATGTTTGCACTCATTAACCTGTTGAAAGATTTTCTGTTATTAATTTTGTAATATACTTCTTTATTACCGGATCGGCATGGTGTCCTTTCATGGTTATTATATCGATTAGATTTGTTTTAAACAATTGATACTGTGGAGGGTTTAGTATCTTGCAAAAGACATCCCTAACTATTTACAATTTTATAATTATTGAAAAGTTTTAAATAATAGAAATATATTATTTTTAAAAATTATTAAGCTAATAATAAGTATGTAATTGAAGAATGAAAGAGAAAAAAAAATCAACTTATAATTACAGAATTAATAAAATAAGGAACTGATTTTTATTATAAAATAATAATTTGAGAAAAAGAAGAACAACAAAATAAATAATAATAATGAATAAATAGCAAAATGTGGGATTTGTTTTATCAGGTGATGTTGAATTTCCTACATTGTAAGCCACTGCACTTTTAACTGGGAATGGAATTTTTATCAATTGATTCCTTTTGTAGTTTGCAATATAATTGTTTATTTTTTATGACCCTAAGAGGCAACTACTGCGATTCTTAGGACCTTGTTTTAAAATTATTCTATTTTTGTTTTTGTTTTGAATAGCATGCTGCTCCTCAGGATTCACAATGGTACATCTGTAATATTGTTTAATAGATGAGAATGACTGTATACAGCATGGCTAGCCTTGCGTAGGATCGTTATTATCTAAATCTCATTATTTTTGGTTAAATAAGATTTTATTATTACCTCTAATATTAATTATACATTTTTATGAGCTATTTTTAAGAAAATAACTATAGAGATACTCTGACTATGTATAACTTCCTTAATACATTGAGAGAAAGAGTGTATTTTACCTTGCCTTGCCTCCTCAGTGCCAATGAGTGAAAAAAGTTTAAACCAAAAACATTTGAGTGGGCTCATCAGTCTATACATCTTTGGTACAGGATCAGTTCTCAAATGGAAGACCAATTCTCTGGTCCTCCACCTCTTTTCAATTCAATATTCTTCATTTCATAAAGTAAATAGTAGTCAAAAAGCAATAAATTAACCTCTAACCCAGTAGTTGAGGCATAGTAATGGAGCAATAGATATTTAAAAAAAAAATACTATTGTAGAATAAATAATTTTCAATAACCCTATATAATTATTAATTAAAGATCTGGGACAATATCTACCCAAATAATATTATTTCATTTAGAATGGATTAAAAAATTAAAAAAGAAAGTGGAAAAGGGCAATATGCCATTATCATTTAAAATATTAAATAAGCAAAAATGACCTGATAAATATGTCCACCGAATAGAAATTGAAAGCAAAGTTATAATTATAAAAGATAAAATTAATTGAAATCAGCATAGAAATGGAATGAAATTAGGTTTTCTTCGATACTTTTTTAGAAAGTTTTATGCTTATTTAAAAGACTTTCTGAAGGAATAAATATATAGCTTAGAGCATGTTGTCATAGTTTGTAGTTTAAATAAATGGAACAAAGGTAAAAATATCAGCAAAGGGATCAGTATTTTGGCATGAAGTAATGATTTTGTTTTCTTACCTTTGCCTATATGTTATTTTGCTGCAATGATACATACTCATACTGCTAAACAATACATAGGTCATTGATGCCTATAAACATCAACAATTTATTTCATGTAAATCATTTCTTCAAATATATTTTCCAGTTCAACATTTTTTTTTTTTTATCAGTTCAAGAGCTAGTTTATGTTTACTTAAATTAACTAAAAATAAAAATGGTAGGTTTAGACTTTAAAAAATGGAGTAGGAATAGCAAAACTGGTGTAATATAAATTAAGCTGTTCATTTAAACTTCAATCTCAGGACCATGCCAATGTCATAATAAAAAAAAAAAATTGGTTGGAGCAAACTAAAAACTGTGTGATTTACAAATTTATTACATAGCAGATACAAAGAAAAAAAATCTATACATATCTTTTGGATGGAATAAGATGATAGTAACTTTCTGATCTAGCTGCTTATAGGATGTTATACCTTATTATGGTTTTGATAAAAGACAAAGTCAATTAATTAGTTAAGGGATTCACGATATGTAACTCATATTATATTATCCATATTAAAGCTCAATTTCATAACATTGACGCTCTCTGAAATTTCCCCTTTAGAATTGAATCGTAGTTTTAAGCTATTGTCTTTTCTTCTAGCTACTAAAATACAAACTAACTTGAGTAAAAATTAATATTTCTTATTCAATGCTATCATTATTATTATTTAAATATATTTAATGACCTAATTTGTTTTGCCACAAGATAAACTTTGTTATTCAGGATCAATTGATGTGTATAACTAACAATAAGACTCTTGTTACAATTGGTAGTTTTACCTGAATAGGAATGATTGGAAGGATCTCAACTTAATGTTTCAAGATCTTTTTAATATTATATTATTTGAATACTATCAACTTTTTTATCTTTTGGACTTAAGATTGCTACATAGCTTATGAAACAAGAAATCCATCTGCAATAATATATTTAATCCAGTCTGAAGTTACAAGCAGAACTTTATAGTTCAGAAAAACATATGCATACAAATACCAGTCTTCAATGCAAAAATTGTAAATATTTCTTAATTTGCTATAAATAGCGTTACATTCAACAAAATAAAGTATAACAATAACTTCTGTTGATTGCCGCAGAGACACAAAGATAATGTTTATCAAACGTCCATTAAAAATTATTCTGATCCACAAAAGCAGTTTCTTTCATTCTCAAACCAGCATTTTTTCAAAGTAAAACGCAATGTTCTAATGGCAATGTCCAGAAATCTTCTGATTCACTAACATATCCAACAACTGTTGGTTTTCCACATCTCTCAAATCACACTGTTATACTTTTTAGATTATGTATTGAAAATTTTTTAAATTTATTGGAAGTATAGTTTCCTATTCATGTTTTATATATAGTCGCAAAACTTTATTTTAAATATAGGATATTTTATTTTATTTTTTAATCTAAAACTATTTAACTAAATTAAAAAAAAAAAAAAAAAAAGTGAAGTAATTTTTAATAAAATAACCAAAACGATGGAATGTTAACAAAAAAACAATGTATGAACTAGAAACTTATATAAGAAAATAATATATGTTATTATGTTATCTTATACTTATAAGACAAGAACATTAAAGTTAATCACCAGTAGAATCAACAAGAAGTTAAGCAAACAGGATTGCCTATGCTTACTAGTTTCACACACATTACAGTTCTAAATAAAATAAACAAATATATATCAGAAGTCACAAACTATCATAACTATTTTTTTTTTAACATTCTAGTAGTATCACCTAAATACAGGGTTTGATTTTGTCCACTATGGACATAATTGATTATTTTGTCAAATTAATAAGTATTGCTTGAAAATGGAAATCTTTGCCACTACAACCCATGAAGGGTCAATGGCCCAGTACTTTATAGGAAGCACTGTTATTTCAACAACAGTTGTGCATGGAGGCGATTTATCACCTTTCTGTAACACACAATTTAATTTTTCCCCAATTAAGAGTACCCACTTTATGAGACTGGGTGGACCAAGAGGGCTCACTGAACCCAAAGGGTTCACTCACAGCTACAGTAACACAATATATTACAAGATTAATTGCGTCCATTTTGTACAGTGGATTGGACAAAATGCTGACTCTAGCTAAATGTATTTATCATATCAGTAATTGTTTACTAACGTTGCTATTTATTCAATATATTTTACATTTATATATTATATCTTCAATATTTATTCTATATAGAGTACTTCTGTATTCTGTATTGGTCTAAATTGGGACATTACCATAACAAAGAAATAATTCAGATTGCATAAAATGTATCAATAAATTTTTAAAAAAATAATCATTTAAAAAAATAATTCATCTTGTAACCAAAATGTTATCTTTTTTAATTATAAATTATTTTTATTAATAAATAGTACATTTTAGTTAATCAACAATGAGATCATTTAAATTTTTTAAAGGAATTTTCCATCAATGTGATTTTCCTTGCTCTATTAAAAGTCTTTCAGAAATGTTTTCTAGTCCTTTCAATCTAAGGCTTTCTCTTTCCTGGCACTATATCATTTTTTTTAACTTTCCCTAACTAACTTAATTTATATTTATTAAAGCTTCAGAATTAAGAACAAAATTTAGAATTGCTGTGAATTTTCTACTTTCTACTATCCCCTGTTCAATATCAACAGTGAAGGCGTCTTCACTATTGGAGATCAACTTCGGATATTTGAATTTTTCCACAGTTTAATGTCTCGTTTAAGTGTTAAATACATACACATCTTTTAAATGTATATTAAGATTTAATGGTCATCTGGAAGGTTTATGGTGTATATCTCTTAATGACTATTAACACATTTTCATTTCCACTCTCTCTGAGTGAAACTTTCATAAATCTTGAAAAGAGTTGGTGAAAGGCTACTAACAATCCATATAATAATTAGATCAGTGAGGTCTTCATAATTAAACCAACTAAAGGGTTGGTCAGAGAACATAGTCTTAATAAAGTTTATAACAACTTCATTCATTCAATAATGATATAAACTTTATCCATTTTCTAAACTTTATCTTTTCATAGTTTTCATGATTCTGCCCTCAATCTATGCACAACTGTCCTTCTTATAATAATACCAAGATTCTTGGTTGCAAAGAACAATTAGTTATCAGGAACTACAATTTTTAGATGTCTGCAAGATCAAAATCTAAAAGTTAAGCTTGAAGAATTTTGACTTATTAAATAAATATGCTACATGCCAGCAACCTATCAGATAATATGTATCAAAATCATGAGAACCCAGTTCATTATTTAGAGAAAAAGGCTGGTTATGTAAGATTCAGATTGAAATATTTTACAAAAAAGTAGTATAAGACTTTATAAATAAATGTAGTTATATAACTAGTAAGAAGCCCCCTCATAAAGATAGTTTTAATCACTTCTTTTAAGTTCACATAATATCTTTTTTAACCATATATCTGCCAGAATTAACTGCATAAGAAGACCAGCCATTAATAATTTCAGCTGCAGAGTCTTTAGTATTTTTGAGATACAGTTATCAATAAGTCAATCAGTGGTCACAGGCACACACATACCGGTTTTATTATACAGAAAGATAGGGGTAAAATAAGTTACCATAGAAACCTCCCCAGATTATTTGCAATGAATATATACATATAGATACAAAGTCAATCCAAATGTTTTCTTAAGTGAGTAGCTATTATCTTCCATGAGATGTGTAGATTTCGAAAGACTATTTTTTATTGGAGTTCTTTTTTATGAACTTTTTGGAGACCATCTTTATTCCACATTTGCATCATAAGGGGAACCACCATTAACAATTTAAAGTTATAGGGATTGTCATTTTTTAAAAATACTGATCAATAAATCAGTGAGTTGTTACAGATACATAAAGTCCGGTTTTAATATGTAGATACATATCATAACCCATATCAAAGAAAGGTGAGATAAATTTAAATACTTGGACCTTTGATATCATTTTTTTTTATAATAGAGATTTATATATTGCAATTGAAAGATTTAAAGCACATTTCTACAAAAATTGACGAAGATGAATGAGCCAGTACCCAATTATATTATCTCCCAATTCGATTAATACTTCAAAAATTAAAATTTAACTTTAAACATTAATGCTCACCTTAACTTATATCGTGACGTAAACAATAAATTTTAAAGGTGATTCTATTCTGTCTATTCCTACCCATCCCATTTATTAAATTTATGATGGAATTGTTCATTCTTATGACCAGTAACGATTAGGAAAATTTGTAAACAGCTCTTGAAAATCAACCCAAACAAGAAAGTATTTCTTGTCAGTCTTATCATTAAAAATATCACATCTGGAAGCTGATAAGAAATTGCTGTAGTTTAGGTAATCAAAAAATGCAAAATGTCTGATTAAAAAAGTACAAATCAGTAAAACTAAATCAAATTCTATTCAATCTATTTGAAAAATATTGTTTATTCGTACCTAATTATAGTTCGGACGTTTTTGTGAAATTTGACTTTTCAATAGTGATTTGTTCTGAATTTCTATCAATCACTTTTACTCAATTTTATTATTAGAATACATAATTAGGTTTTTAAATAATTTTAAGAGGTTGGATAAGATTAAATTTGGAAAAAAATATTTTCTCAACTTTTCGCAATGTAGTAGTATTGTAGTAATGTGTAGAGTATTGTGCCTTTGGCAGTACTGTAGGTTAGACATACAGCTGTAATCATTTTGCTGGTGTATCGAGTTGTTTATCTCTTAGCCGGTAATTAAGTGCTAAATTCTTTTGTTTTTTTAAGACTTGCCGATTCCTTGTGTTTATTTATCGCAAATGTAATAATTTCGTGAAAAATTTCTTCAATTCATGGTTGTTAATCATCTTTTTGTCAATCTCAACTTAACCTGAGTTTTGTATACAACGATGACTGGCACATGTGATACATTTATTGTATAAAGAATACCTCCATGCTCTTCTGTAAGATCATTTAATTTCAGATTTTAATAAGTTAAATATTTATTTGTTCTTGAAACCCTGATCATTTTCCTCAATGGCTGACAAAAATAAGTCTATAGAAGATTTTGTCAAGTTTACTTGTTCCACTGAGACAGAGGCTAGATCATATTTAGAAAATGCTGGGTGGAACACAGAAATGGCTCTTTTGATGTACTTTGATGATCGTGATGAAAGAATGGATGCTACTACCGACCGTAGCTGTCAAAATAGTGCAACTCCAGCTGCTGAAAATATTGCTGATAGTGATAATGATGAACCAACAGAAGCTGAAGCCCCAGAACCATTTACATTTGCTGCAACACCTGAAAGATCATCTACAGGTAGGCAAGGTCCGGTGAGAGTTAATAGATCGAATATTAGAACATTCTCATCACTTAGATCCAATAATGATGATGATGATGATGAGGATCAACTATATTATGCGGGTGGTTCACAGGGAAGTGGACAGCAGATTATGGGAAATGATAGGAGAGGAGATGTTGCTGGTGAAGTTTTCAAACATTTGAAACAAATGGTCAGTGTTGGAGACATCGAATTAGCTGGTCCTTCAAAAGAATCAGGAAGAGCTTCTAAATTTGCTGGTCCAGGTTATCGTTTAGGTCAAACTCCGGACGATACGAAGGTTATTGGTGGCTCTTCTTCACAAGGTTCCGATGAGCGACCTGAAATCCACTTACGTTTGTGGAGAAATGGTTTTACTGTTGGTGATGAGGCTTTAAGACCTTATTCCAACCCTGAAAACAGGGAAGCAATAGATATGCTTTTGAGGGGTGAAGTGCCTGTTAGCCTTATCCCTCCAGGAACTACTGATGGTAAAGTCAATGTACAGGTTGAAGATCTTCGTCACGAAAATTATTCTGGTTCAACCTCAAGAGGAAAATATTTCACAGGGCAAGGTCATGTGTTAGGAAACGTTGTGCCTGATGTTGTTACCAACGAAGGGGCCACACCCCCTGCTCCAACAGAAAACTTGCAATCAAATGAACCTCCTCCTGCCTCACCCCTTCAAGTGAATGAAACTGAACCAGTTACAACAGTTGTAATTAGACTTCCTAATGGTGCAAGGTCACAAGTACGCCTTAATTTAACTCACACAGTTGAAGATTTGCGAGGACATTTGACAACCATTCACAGGGAACTTAATGGTCAGATGTTTGCTTTCATGGTAAATTTTCCGCCCAAGGAAGTTACTGATGAAAATTTGTCCATTAAGGATGCAGGTTTGATGAATTCTTCTGTTTATTTGAGAGTAAAAAAATAATTATTTGAATTTTACAAAAGCTATTTCTCAATTTTCATTTTTAATCCTACAGTGGTTTAGTACCATATTAAATGTGATTATTTATTTCTATCTTAAAATGATTATACTAGTAATACACAGTTGTTATAAGTGTGTTTTCATAATAAACACATTTATGTATGCTAAGGCCTAGTTGTGTATTACTGTTATTTTACTGTTGTTGAATGTGATATATAGACATAGTTAGAAATTCATTCTAACGAACAGTGAATCAAACGTCTAAAAAGAACTGCTGATCATTTTAGTATCATATTTGTTTTACAAGTAATTTTTAATAATGTTAAATATAGATATTTTCATTTACTTTATATAATTTGTCATTTGATTGTAATGATCACACTGTATGTTGTAAACCTTTTTAGTATCAGTAAAGGCCAAGGAGAAATTCTTGATAACAGTAACTGTAGAAATCTGTATGAGTTTCTTAAACAATTATTTTATTAGTATGTGACTCTAAATCTGTCAAAAAAAAAATAAATAAAAGCCTTTGCACATTAAGGTAGTTTCCATTTTATTATTTTATATCTATTATTTCTGTATGCTTTGTATATTTTGATAAAATAATAATTTATGCTTTAGTTCCTTCTTTCTTTTTTTTTCTTTTTTTTTTTTTATTTCTCCAATTAAGATTAGTATTATAACAGTATTTAAATAATAGAATTGAGTTTATGTAATGATCTGAAACTGAAGTTGCATTTTATTTGATCCAGTTACTTACTTTTTGATGTGCTTATATTTACCTGAATTCAATAAAAAATATTTTTGAAAATCTAAAGTGTTTTATTCTATTTTTTCTACCTTTGATTATTCCATGAAAGTGTTTGTGCAATAGTTCGTTTTTGTTTACAGTTATTGCAAATATTCAACGAAACAGCTATTTAGCAGTATAAGTTAATGTTAACTACTTTATATGTCTAATATTTTGTTTCATCTCTTATTTATTGATAGTGGAGAATGAAAAAATTTTCTATACTTGCCTACTTACTAAAGATGTGATTTTTCTTTGGTTATTTTAGAGCACCATTTATTTTTTGTTTTAGTTCTATATTTGTTACTTATTAAATGTAAATCCTGTCAGCTTTTATTTTCAATTATCTGTGGGTGCAACTATCTAACCAGCGGTAAGGTTATTTGAGTTTTACAGTATTTTCGTGGGAAAAATAAATGAATGAATATTCTATATCTTAATTTCATATGAAATGTTAATATTTTGGTAAATGTTTTCATAAAAGTATTATTGGATTTAATGTAATTTCATTAATTAATCAAAATAAGTCTGATAACTGTTGTTGGTTTTATTATGTTTTTAATGTACCAAGCTTTTATGATCTTCAACAAATTTGTTTCTCTTATTCCAATCCAGACTTCTCTTCCTTGGACATGCTAACTTCACATACTCGTGTGTGTAAGGATTTTCTCTTGGTCCGTTTCTTGTTGACCTGAGTCTTGTATATGGCTGTGGTGTAAAACTTTTTAAAACATGTCCAAACTGCTAATGTGTTAGATAGATTTCTTTTATAACATTATGTGCTTGTTTACTAACATAGGTTTATCTAAAATTTTACAATCTTCTGTTTTTCTGAGGAATCCTACTACTGAAGCTTGCATTCTATTTCTATTCTTCATAGTTAGGAACTACAATTCGTAAAAATAGATTAATATTGGTAAAAACAGATTAATATTCAATTTTTTTGTTCTTAGACTTTCATTTACGTATTCAGGTACATAGTTTCCATTAAGAGCATGAATCAACTTGAAGCTAAATTCACTTTCTTTTATCTTGCCTATAATTCCATCATATTCTAAGTTATTTTATATTTAGGTTGATTTGATATTTAAAAAATTGCTCTTACCTGGTTAATGAAATATATAAACATAAATTGTTTACTATTTATGAATGAATCTCTGATTTTGGAATGAGAACATGTACCGTAATCCAAATTTCACCATAGTGGATAAAATCTAAAATTTTCTACCTGCATGTGAGGGGAATTCAAATTTTATGAACATTTACATTATGTAATTTGTACAATTCTTCTAATCATTAATTATTATGACAATATTTCAAAATGGTGCTATTTTTTTAGCTTGTCCTCATAGATTAATCTATTTAGGTTTGAATAAAAGATTTTTTTTAATTATCTATTAGGGTATAGTGGAGGGTGATCTATATTATTTTTTATTGGCAATTTTATACTATAAAATATCTTTCTGGGTCATTGCCCTATCTTAAGGTATAATGCAATTTACAAAAAGTTACTTATTAACTAGTACTCTCATTAATCATACTTAATATTATGAAATTTCTAAAATTACCTGTACTACTAATGTAGTCCTTACCCGTATGTATATAATCGATATGTAATTACAATATTCCTGTTCCTACTTAGTTGAATGATCAAAATAAGGGAATCAAATATGTCTTACCTTACTAACTAGTTCAATTAAAAACATATTTAAAATAAAAATATATAAGATATTTAAATAAGTAGATAATATATTTAAATCTTCCAGTCCTAGATACTAAATTTAAATTTTTTTTTAAATTAAAAAACATCCTATTCAAAAGAATTTCTAATTTTTATAAATTAAACTGATGAATCAATAATAAAGTCAGCAATCAATTATCATTCATCACTATTTATTTATCAGTTATCAGTTGATTATCAGAAAATGATCAAATTATTAAAAAATAATTAATGCATATGACTACAAAATTTTATTAATTCAATATTAGTACAACTGTAATTATTTTAAATTATTATCAGAAACTTTGGAATATTTTACTATAGGAGAAGGGTTGGTTATTTATGTATATAAGAGATATGATTTCTTTTATTAACAAAAATAAAAATATATTGTAGGAAGGTAGTTCAGGTGGCAGTAAATAAAAGTACCAAAATAGAAAAAACTCTTTATTATTAACCAACATTTGCCCCACTTTGCAGGGCTGTCTGATTGAAATAACTGATTTGTCATCCTTGTTTCAATCAAACAGCCCTGCAAAGTGAGGCAAAACGTTGATTAACAGTAAATATTTTTTTCTACTATTTTAGTACCTTTATTGACCGCCACCCGGACCTTCTTCCAACAATCTACTTCATACGGTCAACTATCTTCTAATAAAAACAAAAATAATTTAAAATTTAATAAATATAATCTAAACTTAAATTTAAACAATAAAATGCATCAAATAAAATTTTATTATTTTCGTAAAATACTTCTGGTTGAATCTTAATTGAAGTTCACTGCTGTGTGATATGACTTATTTTAATAATTCTTCATAATTAATTTACATTTCGCAACTTCACTTAAAATAGTTTTAAATACTTGGCTCGAACATTTAATTCATGATCACCTTAATAATTCATTATCTATTTATATTGTTTAAACTATCACATATGCCAATTGGTGATTTTTATAATTTTTATATAACACTTGCAGTAAGATTATAAAATAATTTTCTATGGCAAGAATGCATGTCTTGCCTGGTTGGATTGTGAGAAGAAACTGCTCGGTTCATTTGATTAGTGCATAGCATGGCTAAAAATATATAACTAATGAAAGTATTTTTCTTTTTAATCATCACTCCCTGTCTTTTTATTTTCAAAAATAATTATTAATGAATTTTTAAGCATTTTGTTCATTTTATAATTACTTCGTTGACGTAAAAAACAAATTTTATAAGTTTTCACTGCCTTAATATATTTTGAATTGCCAGTGTATGGCGATTGGCATAATTTTTATTTATATTCCATTGTTCCAGCTTCTTAACAAAAATTAATATGTTCAAATATTCAAAATATTTAAATTTACGAATTAAAAACTAAAATCACTTATTTCATTTTTAAATTATCAAATAAATGTTATTTATTTACAAAATGCAGTATGTCAATACAAATGTCTAATAATCCTCTATTTCAAAAGAATTATTTATAAATAGTTAATAATTCTTAATTTAGATTTATCAAATGAATTGACTTTTTTCATACAAAATATATATACATTTTCTAATATCATTAAAATAACAATGTTTTTTCAAATTATTAATATTAATCAACTTTTTTAATATTTTCAATACATAATTGTTAAATTACCAATGTATCTGTTCTGTTCGTGGTAACAATGAACATTTTTTTAAATTTTATTTAATAAGAGATGTATAAATGGATTACAATATATAGCAAACACTAATACGGTATATAAAAATAATTTTATATATATAGATCTATGGTCTGTTTAACCTATCGCTTTGAAGAGCCCTGATGAAGCAGTCAGATATTAAATATATATAAACTATTTGTTCTTTTTGACCGCAACCCTGACCATCTTCTTATATTTAAAATTAATTCTTCTTTTATAAATTAGCAATAAACATAAATATATTATTAGCTTTAGCTATAATAAAGCTATATATATTATAAGCTCAGCGTATCTCCTCCCTACCAGTTTATGAACAATCATCATAAAATAATACTGTAGAATATAATAACATATTAAACAAAAACAATAAAGAAAAACTAAAATAAAAATAAATTCCTATATACATATCATTGTAAAAACTCACAACTTCCCTGAAGAGGATGCTAAATACATAATTTAAACCTAATAAAAGAACTCTTCATACAGTATATGAACAAGTTGAATGAAAAAGGCAATATTTACAAAATTCTAGAACAATCTTAAAACAATAAATAGAATAAATAACTAAATTTTCAGTTATCTATTCTAATGGTGGCTGACAATATGAGAACACTTCAGTTTTTATTCTGTCATTGCAGGAAGTTTTAACTCTTCAATATGAACAGTTCTTCACTTTTTGGGTTCTCTTATACTTTCTACTGCAATAATATTGTGTTACCTTATAATTATCACCCTGAATGGACCCTCATATCACTTTATCTCTTTACCCCTGTTTGACACCAACTTTCTTTATACGATTGTCCCAATTTTGATCGTTCCCATCCTGTCTGTGACCTTTCAATTCTCCCGTACCACCCTCCTGGTTTTCTCCTTTTCCATTCTTCCTTGTGTCCTCTCCCATAACTTTCTTCAAGCAACATGGTTGTTGTGTATCTTCTCACCGTCCACTGCCGTGCCTTTATATTTCCTCGAAACCCAAAAAGGATCTCAAATGGCAAAAACCCCATGACAATCACCTTAGGCATTGCTACGTCCGGTTCTAGTCCCTGGTCGACCTGATATAATCATAGATGGTCACTCGACATGCCTTAAAGCTGCTCTATGCCTCCTCTATTCTTAGAGTGTCCTGTTACTTCTAGGTCCTTCATTTCTGTTCAAACATGGCATTGTTGAATTCTCTACCTGAATCTGATGAGATACCCTCTGGAACTCCATAGAATTGTAACCACAACCGTAAAGCTGTCAACACTCTTCTGCCGACTTTTCCTGCACATAGTGCGACATTGCCTCCTTACTGAAGAGATCAATTATGGTGATCCATTTAAATTCTCTCCATATGAAAGTGTCGACATGTAGATCGTTGAGGAGTGCATCTGGGGTAGGTGTCATCTCTTGTCTCCCTTTTGGTGGGTGTCTGTCATTCTTTGTGCTTAGACAAATTTCGCAGTTTCCTACAACTTCTGTGATTGTCTTCTTCATGCCCTACCAAAAGTACCTTTTCTTTAACGCTTTCAGTGTCTCCAAGATTCCACAGTGGTTTGTTTTTCCCTGATGATATGCTACTGTTACCTCTTCCTGGCGTTTGGCCTCCTGAAGGGTTTCCACCAGCAGCTTGCATTGGGTGAATCTCCTGTCTATTCCTATGTGTTCATCACACCATAGCCGCTTGATCTTCTCCCAAATGGTCTCATTCCAAATGCACAGATGGCACTTTTCTCCAGGCTTCAAAGCTTTGTTCAAGGTATCTGGTCCTTATTCCTGCAAGGTCTCATTAGACGAAGATTCCTCCATAAGGTCTTCTTCCGCCACATCCTGTTTATCTTCCTCTCTCTGCATCCATTCTCCTAGAAACTGTCTCACTCCTGACGGTTCCCCGTTGTGTTCTTCCAAAGCGTTCACAGTTATGGCTCGAGATAACCAATCAGCTACCACATTGTTTTTGCCTGGTTTATATATAATCCATATTTACTATCCCTTCCAACGCGTAAAACTGGCCGAAGCCTCCTTCAACATTCCCACCCATTGCAAGGGCTTATGATCAGTGTGTACTTTAAACTTTCTCCCGAACACATAGGGCCTAAAGTGGTCCATAGCCCACACTATTCCCAAGAGCTCACGTTCCAGCGCACTGTATCTGGTTTCCGTCTCTGTCAGGCGCCTACTAGCGTACGCCACTGGGCGATCTCTTTCTTCACCCTCCTGAGACAACTCCGCTCCCAGCGCATACTCTCTGGTATCTGTAGTGATATTGAATTGCCGAGTAAAGTCCGGGAACGCAAGCACTGACTCCTGGTGCAGGTTCTCTATGCACTATCTGATATTATCTTCCTCCATCTGGGCCATAATCACCTTTCTGCCTTTCTTGAGTAGGTTGTTGAGAGGGACGAAGCATTCCGCCATTTCTGGCACAAATCTTCTGTAATAATTCAAAGTTCCCATCAACCTCCGAACTTCTTCCAAATCTCTAGGCACCGCCATTTTCCTTATAGCTGCTACTTTATCTACGTCGAGTTAAACTACCTCCCTCGAAATTGTCGAAAGGAAAAAATTTATTTGTTCCTTCCCCAACAATGATTTCTCTCCCGACAATTTTCTTCCCCAGCTTTTTTGCCAACTGAATCTTTAGTACCATGGATAGGAATTGCATCCGATCCTGTATCTGGATTGTCTCCTTCATCTCGCTGAGTTTATCTTGTATTATATTAAAGCGGCATATTGCCTACTAGACTGTTTCGGATTCTTTGTCTCCCGATCAAAAACAATTTCTTTGTGATTAATAGAAGCTGTATCAACCTGTACAGGTAAACTGATGCAGGTTATTTTTGAATATGTTTGAAGAAATATAACATATCAGTTATCAGTATACAGGTAGATATAGCTTGCATTAATCACAAAGACAATTTTTATTTGAACATTAATTAAAAGATTTTATTTTTGATTATTATATTTATAAGAACATGTTGAAAACTTGGTTATTGGCCAATTGGCATTACTATTTGTATCCACGATGATACTGTAAATTATCTTCCGATCAATTTACCCATAAGGTTTTTGTTTAATATCCTTATTTGCCAAATTTATTTATTTTGTTTTAATTTATGTTTAGAGTTAAATTCATTTTTTTTACATATAGATTTAACTTTTTTTTTCTTTTGTAATTCTCTCATTTCGAATTTGGATAATTCCTTTGTTTATTAAATGTTAATTTTAAATTTCCTTCTTTTTTATATTTTTCCAATAAAAATCGCTCACCATAACAGCACGAATATTTTACCCTCAGGATTTTTCAAGCCATTTTATGTCATTATGCTCCACATGTAGAAGGTGTTAATAGCCTATTAATAGAACTAGGTTTCGTTCGGATCACGTGCCCTAAATATACTACATAGGAAATTGTCATAGCTTTGACCCTATCGATCCCAAAGATCTGGGAATTTCTCTACACAAAACCATGTTCCCTCAAGTTCTGACCCTAATCCCCCACCTTTCCTCACTGAGAGATAAGGACAATCTCATTCTCATTCTGAGTCTAGATATTGAGAAAAGTCGAATAGAGTTGCAAGTTAACACTCTATGAGACATGTTTGTAAAATACTGTAAATTATACGTCTTAGTGTCCGTTCTGTACTCTTATAAAGTGATTAAAGTTCATCTTACTACATACTACTGCCGAACATCGCTTCTAGTTAATATTGGGGCCTAAATTTGCTTACATATGTGTCTGTTCATGTCAGGTTTTAATCAGCAACATCAGAGCTTATGGTATGGATTGTCTAACATATGCACCGAAACATGTTTATCAATAAAACATAAATAAAAAACTATAACCACATATGATATTATTTTTAAAAAATATACAGCTAAGTGAAAATAGATACAAATTCACATATCTTCAATATATATAGTGGTGGGATGCCTAAATATGGTTTACGGAATTTTTTTCTGAAAACATGAAATAGAGAAACATCAATAAGAATGTCCAATAGACCATCCAAAGACAGATAAATGGTCTCAGGGTTTCACTAATCGTATGGTGATGCTTTTGAGGGAAAATTGATTCTTCACTTCGATGTGTCTCCACCCAATAATCTTCCGGGGTATTCAGGTCTTCTTCGTAGGCCTTTTCAATAAAACCGGCCCCCGATTCTTCACTTCTGTACAAAATTACAAAATATTATCCTCGTCATTCAGATTACTAAGTGAATATAAAAAAAAAATTAAACGAATGCTTTACTAAAAAAAGTCTAAATCTTTATAAGTAGTACACAAGTTTATATGACGAATTAACCACTAATGTTTGAAAAATCATAGCTAAATGTCTGCAATCACACTTTTTCAGACATGTTTTCCTCGAAACCTATTAAAAATACCATCTGACCAAGTAATATTCACTATTGCTTGATTTGAGCATATATACATTAAATGAACATAATTGAAAGTTAAATATCAGTTATTGTATGTATTTAAAATAAAATATTCACATACACTTTATTATTTATTTATTGTGTCGTATATATTTTAATTATTCTTGTATGAAATTTTTATGTTAATCAAAATCTTTTGATAAAAATTTTTGGTAAATATATAAACTTATCCCTTGATTCTCCTAACCCAGAATATTATATTAATTTATAATTCTCAAATATTTATCACTTAAATAAATTTTAATACTTTTCACATAAAAATGCAAAATTTCTGTTGTAAAAAAATCAGATGGTTGGGAGTCAGAACCTCTTAAGGGGCCTCTACATGTTGGCCGAGCCATGGCGAACTCAGACATACGCGAGCATGTGGATGGGTGGCTTGGCTTGGTTGGCCTAGGCTCGTTGCCGAGCCGTCGAGAGTCGGTTTTTTGGACACAGATCAAAGGGGTTCGTGAGAGCGCTCGTGTAGCATCTACACCATTGTTCTTTGT
>NW_027107578.1:1964028-1999170 GCF_000696795.3 Halyomorpha halys | reverse complement strand
AGTTTTATATTTAATCTTATTTATTTATATTTAATTTCCTTTCATTTTCTTTTTTTGTAATAAAAATAATACAATCCAAATGCAATGGCTGAAACCACTAGTACGTCCGCCATGCTTGCCTCTCTGAATAACACTGACATGTGGATGCCCCGCACTTTGTTTGCCGAGCATTTGTACGAGCCTCCGATCCGTGGCGAGCGGCCAACATGTGGATCCACCTTGAAAGAAGTAGCCCAAAAAAAGCAGTCGTGGAGAGGGCTGGGTCGAGCGGCCAAAGATCGACAAGGTATGTAGAGCAAACCGAAAAAAAAATTGCCGTTATATTTAAATGTAAGTTGCCGTGTTGCTAAGTCCCCGATCTCCACTGAGATATCACTCGGAGTTTTCTTATTTATCTATTTGTAGCCGGAATGGTTGTCATTAAAAAGCCAGCTAATATGAATCACGAAGACTCTAGCTATCTATCCGACGCGCTAGTAAATGAGTTATCGAAAAGTAAGGATCTTGTGAAATGTCTTTTTCGATTCGTAATAAACAGAGAGCTTGTTTGGCCATGGCTCTGACATTTGCCTGTTAAAAAAAGGCCACAGTATAAACGAAACAATCACAGTATCCCCTCCACTTTTTCAGTACCTCATTCACTTCAAATTGTGAATGACAGGACTTACAAATTTTCTAGGTAATCCATCAGTCCTACTCTTACACGATCGATCTTCACATCCATCTTTGGTTTTACTGTAATTTCCTTGTCTCTTAACACATTTTTAATGTATCATCTATCGCGACTAATCGATAATGATTTTATAAATTGTTAATAATCAGTAGAGCATAAAAGCCATGACCTAGTACTTACTCAGCTGCAGATAGCTGTGTTGGTAATAGTGTTAAAAAAATAAAGATATATGAAAATAACGTCAAAAGAACCATTTTCAGTGGAAACAAATTACATTTACAATATCATGTGTTCGATTGACAGGACTGTATTAAAATGGAAAATTTTCAAATTACTTCATTGTTTAATATAATAACTTTCTAAGAAATTATTCGGGTCATTTATGTAACATGTTATGGCATTAAAGTGATTTGATAATTAATAAACTATTTTCAACTAGGAAAAACATTGTGAAAGTTATTCTAATTTAAAATACTGTTATAATGACATATAATAACAATACAATATTGTTCATATTTATATAAAGTTACAAATTGTAACAAAACCAGATGCCTATACTGTACAGGATTTATGAAAACTAAATCGTGATATGACGAAATCGAGTAGTTTAGGATTATAAAATACAGTTTACCCGAAGTTTTGATACTGATTCTACAAAACAGGACACTTAATGCGTTCAAAACCCAATTTTTAAATGTCGGACTAAACACAATCCTTCCATCTTCGTTTCAGACGACCTCTAAGCCCGTCGTTGATCATCCTGGTAGTGATTCGTAAGTTTCGTTTTCGATAACTTTCGTTTCATTAG
The DNA here is from genome assembly GCF_000696795.3 of Halyomorpha halys. Taxonomy (NCBI): domain Eukaryota; kingdom Metazoa; phylum Arthropoda; class Insecta; order Hemiptera; family Pentatomidae; genus Halyomorpha; species Halyomorpha halys. The sequence continues at coordinate 1,997,689 of NW_027107578.1, read as the reverse complement.
CCACGATAAATTACACTATCGGATACAAGACAGAGAATATCAGCATTAAACAAAGTGGTCCTCCAGGCTGGATATTTAATTATAAATCAAACAGATCATATCTAGTTATCATCCTAGATGTTTATATCTATCAATATACTATCAAAAATAACTTATCATTAAAAAAATAAGCCCATCTGTCTGGATACATTGATACAACAAATTGATCCTACCCGGCCGTGATACTTTCTTAGTCAAAATTAACAAACTTTGCTGCCATAAAATAGTCTTGGACTTGGAATAGAAATTAAATTCTCTTTCACTTATTCACGTAATAGATTTTTCCTTTAGTTATAATTTATAATTATATATAATTTATTTTTATGATTTGAAAGTGAGCAATTTTATTTCACTTAAGTGTGGATTAAAGGTTATAATGGAATGTTTACTGCATAATAAATACAAATCTGTCATTATTTGTTATTATTAATTGTGTATGGTTTTAAGTCAGCCTGGTTGTGAATATCAGTCATTATTAGCATTCATAAAAACAATTAGCAGTTATTATTATCCTATGAATATATCACTTCCGACTGTGAAAAGCTTGGAGGAAGTAGTATAATGGAGAGGGTACGCTTCCAGATCGAAGGATGCCAGAAGGCGGGGTCTATTCCTTTCGTAAGCGTGGCATCCTGTACGTAATATTTGACAGCTCTGAGTTGATAGTTTAACGTTGCTATGTTTTGCTCTTTGCTGTTTTTAGAGTTGCTAAAATTAATAATGTGTTTACATTTTTTTTTTTTTATAAACAACTTTCTCTATTAGATCAGAAACAAATATATATCTGTATCAAACTTTATATTTCAATGTTTTCCTTAAAATAAATTAATTTTTTACTAATTGTCACTAGAAAACATTAATTGAAAAATCGACCAAGTTAATTCAATTTTATACTCACTCCTTACTTTTTAGAACAATATATTTTGGGATACTTAATATTCACATTTGATGAGTCTGAACAGAACAGAGACAGAAGCACGAATTTATCGAGAACGGCTTAATGGATTTTCATTATAGATATATCAAATTATTAGCAAAGGCATTTACTTCAACTTCTGCGCTCTTCACATTTACGATTAAATGGACGGTTTTACAGATAATTACATTAATGTGCGAAATATCTATTAACTATAATAATCCCTTGTTTAGTTCATTCCAAATAGTCTAAAACATTTTGGCCAACCATTCCTGAACTGGCTTCTGAACGAAAATGAATTCAAAGGGCAAGGATAGCGAAAATTCCATTAATTTTGAGCCAAAATGAGAATATGAGTCAAAGAATGAAGAGTTTCTCGACAATCAAGTTTTGTAGAGAAAAAATAAAGCTACTGAAAAAATTTACTTACCAAGCTGAAAAATCATGTTTTGTAAACCATTATTTCATGGAAGCGCACATGACAAAGAAATCTTATTAATAATCATCTATTGAGAAGGAAGTTACTTAGTGAGAAGGCGCTCCAGAGTTCTTGAGTATAAGAATAAATAGCACATGTCCAATCTTCCACTCATGCCAACCAGCCTCGCTCTTCTGTCTTTTCCATTTCAATGGCTCAATTAATGGAGTATAATAAAACATATACTTTTGTATAGTATTCTTTGTACTTAGGAATATACAACAATCACAACAGATTTGTTAAAAAATAAATAAATTACACTCTAAATATTGAAGTTCTCTTCTTTCTTTAAATGAGTTAGAAGTTGAATTATAGGTTAATATATTTAAAGAAATGGTAGATTATACCACAGCTACACCATATCTAGATCCATAGCGTATTGTCTGCTATGGCATAAGGTTCAACCGTTAATAGTGAAAAGTACAACATATTAATCTATTTTTATTAAAACTCTACATTATTAATACACATATCGCAATGATATTGTCATATTTATAATAATAAAACCTCGGACGGTCAACTTTAGAAAATTATTCCCCCTCTTTAAATAAAACATTTGTCAGACTAATTTGCCGGTTGACCCCGCCGCCAAATATTAAGAGAGGTGACAAAAACGGGGCCCTTCCCCTCGAGGCCTTTCACTAGGTAATTAGGGACGTTCACTAATGACCCGCTCATGCTAATCCCTCCAAAGAGGAGCTCTCGGCAACTGTTGGAAAAACAGAGAATCAGGGACGGGAAAAACTAGAGCGCCCTCTGTAGTCGGGAGAAATATGAACGCTCTCCGATATAATCAAAGGGCCCCTTAATTACTAAGAGCTTTGACTGTCCATTTTAAGTTATTAGATTTCCCAAGTTAGCAAGTCCTATTTAGTGCCACTAGAACTATTCCATCTTTCGGTTTGGATATAAATTAATAAATAAAACACGGTCCGTTATGTTTAATAGGATAAAATCGAATATAAATAAAAAATTTATTTATAAAAAAAAATTATTATTTTGAGGAAAAGGTGCTCTCAATTACTATTATATGATCTTTTGAACATTCCCTACAGCATTATAGGCGAGATTAATTTCCATTGAGTATTGTCAACCTTCACTAGTGAAAGCGTATTTTTCGATTTAACCATTCAACATACATTAAGTTACTTTGCGTAAATGTAATTGAGCTTTCTTAAATATTAACCACTATAAAATGTAAATCGGATAGCTCTATACGTTTGTGTGGGAGTTAATTTTTTTTTATTTCGTTGTATATTAAATCTCATTCATATAATATTATTAAATAACTCCGATGTTTAGTCCGGTGAGAGAAATATACATTCACATTTCGTTTTAAGAAATTTAATGGAACTATTTTAATATTCTAAATAAATAACTTAGTTACCCATTGCGTAAACTATGCCTCCAAAAGGGAGTCCTTCCTAGAGTAGCAGTATAGTTGGCGAAAGTTAGTCAAATATTTTGAACAAAAGTTCGTATCTTCTATGAAGTTGGTTATGTTCCTCAATATACGATCTCCATATACTGCGTTGGAACGTATGGAATGTCGGTTTCTAGAGTATGAGGCGATAAAACAAAAGAAAACTGTAAAGATTTTATTTTTATTAAAAAAAACTCATTTTCTAAATACGTTTCTCCCTACACAAAGCAAAGATTTTAATCCTCTACTTGAAAAAAAGTTTTTGATTAACTCATAGGAAGATATCTTGAAATAACTTGATTATAATTTTTTTTTTTAATTTCCTATTACCTTAAGTTCAAAAATGAAGAATTTAAAACACAATGGTTCTTAATCCGTTTATTTTTTTCTCTTCTAGGACATTTCAGAGATTATTTTAAGCTTTTAAATATAATATACTATTAAAAAAATAGCTTCAATGGTATACAAGCAGTTAGTTTCATTCCCAATTATTATTAGAAAATAATCAGTCAATAAATAAATAAGTATTTTAAATTTAAATTGATTTACTAATTCAAAATACTTATTACTACAAAATAAAAATATTGTAAAATACTTATTTATGAATGGAATATGGTCCGGGTGCGGTAAAAAAAAACTCAAATAGTAGATAATTATACTGATAATTATATTGAGCCAACGTTTCGCTCCACGTTGCAGGGATTCGTCAGAGCTAAAAAAGATACATTGTTTTGACCACACCCGGACCATATTCCATTCATCTATACACACGGTCAATCAATAATCTTCCAATACTTATTTATGTATTGACTGTTTTCCCTATTAATAATTGACAATGAAACTAATTGATATTATTCAATTGCAGATCTGCCGTTAAAAAATAAAAATAAAATAAAATATCAAATAATACAAGCTGAAGAGTTCAACACAATATTCGCGAGATGTGCTAGAAGAGAAAATTTTTAAGTTAAGAACAATTGTCTATTTCGTTCTTAATGTTTGACCTTTAAGTTTATAAAAGGTAAATATCAGATGTCGAAACAAATCTATTTCATTAATTTACATATAAATTAAATGTATAGATTTATTTCAAATCTCTACCGGTAATATCGCTTAATATCGTCGCGAAGGTTTAATCTTGAAGCGGAAGGACGATACCAAGGGGTGGAGAGGAGAATGGTGGGGGGTAGGAAAAGGGTTAATTAACCCCCTTCCCACCTCAACAAAGAGATAAGAATACTGTGGTCATTAGAGGCTCCACCGATATCTCACACAAACGATAGCTTTTACGCAATTTGTTTTGTTTTACGATTCTAAAATTTAATGCAAATTTATAAAAGTGGATGGTTTATTTGCATTATTGTCTGCTATTTTTATTATTTCTATAATTCTTACACTTCCTTACTTTGTTTTACTAGTACTCACTATAAGGCAACAAATTTTTCATTTCTACAATATCTGAAAGAGTGATTTAATCACTGTTTACATTAACATTACCACAGCATCATGAAAATTAAAATTTGAAATTTATAATCAAAAAGTGTGGTTTGAGCTGAGATATTTCTTGGAAATCATGATATATATGGTACATGATTTTTTTCAGATTTTTGAAAGCAGTTATGAGACAGAGATTTTTCTCAGAATCAGCCATATTTCACATTAATTACTCAGTATTTCTGATTAGTCCTTTAACTTATAAAGGCGGCGGGTGGTGTAGCAGAGCTGGCCCTAATTGTAAGTGCTACGATATTTTGACCACTGCTTGAAGAAATTTCAATATAACTAAGAAAAGTTTAATCTAATACTAACTCGTGAGAGATTTCAGATATGGGAGATAATTGGAAAAAAAAATTACAGATAATATGCATCTTATTTCACGGTATCGATTCTTCTTATTCAGCACCGATACCGCGACTTGAAACATCAAAACCAAAATATTTTAAAAAATGATTGTAATGTAATACTGTGTAGGTTAATATTATTATTCGACAAGACCATATTTTTATTAGTCAAGAAGCATATTAAAAAAATATAATTTTAGAAAAACAAACCTATGAGATACAAATGAACAGTTCAATTAATGAGTATATTTAATATGAAGAAAGTTGAGACAAAATTCAATAGCGTACAAGACTGATTCAATATTTATAACTAATCTAAAGTTTTCCTTCAAAGATAAACATTTATGTGTTTAATAATCAGATAAAAAAAGTGAATTAGTGAACTAAATAAAATAATATAATTGTAAACTATCGAGATCATTGACATATTTAAAAAAAAAAAAAAAAAACCTCATATTAATATATCGCTTCGATTTACCAACCCAGAACACAACCTGCATATATGCGGTTGAAGCCTTCAAAGGCCTAGAGATATCCTGATCGCACATACACAACTCTGGTGCGGTGCGTGTATCATGCAACTCTCACTTTCCACCCTGGAAGGTTTTTTAAACAATAAATTATTATTTTTCTTTTGCAATTAAAATTCTTTTTTCGGGTTTCTCCTTGGTGCGATAACAAATTTCAACTTTGTTTCCGTCAAGAATACAAAAGTTTAACAAAATATAAAAAAGGCATTTACATCGGTAGAGATTGCGCACCTGATGTCTTCGGTTTTCTAGTCCCTATTCCTCTATTTTTTTCTTTTAGTTAATCATCAAATTTTTTAATAATTCATATTTATACTTTTGAAAATTTAAAAGGATTAATTATTTCAGATAAACAAAAATAAAGACTGGACAAGTTTGTCGGGGGGGGGGGTGCGGTCAGCCAAGAACAACATAAATAAACAAAACCATATTTATTTATTTTATGCCGACGTTTCGACCTGAGTTTCAGGTCTTCATCAGGGCTATAGAACAAAAGAGATAACAACATTTAGAGTAACATACAATTGAAAAGGAATAGTATACAAACAAATTGTATGTTACTCTAAATGTTGTTGTTATCTCTTTTGTTCTATAGCCCTGATGTAGACCTGAAACTCAGGTCGAAACGTCGGCATAAAATAAATAAATATGGTTTTGTTTATTTATGTTGTTCTTTGCTGACCGCACCCCCCAACAAACTTCTCCAATCATTAATCTACGGTCAACTATCTACACCTCATTAAAAATAAAGACTTATAAGCGGAAATTGTTTTTGAAAATCAGATATATAAGCTCTGTTAAACTGTTTCAACGAAAAAATACATAACTTATATACAATATCATTTAGTTCTACATAAATATACAGAGTTGAATCTTTTTTTTTAAATCGAAAAAATATGTAAAAGCGATTATGTAAACCGCACTTGCGGTTAGTAGATTTTATCGAAATTGTTGCTGTCACATCCCAGCCATATACTCGCTTTAAATAAATAATTTCAGTTTCGTAAGACTCAATTATAATTCGTTTTGAGCTCGGGTGTTTACACACCATATAGAACGTTTTGCGAAAACTGGTGATTAGAACTCAGTGATCCTTAAAATGTGTATTTTTATCGAAAACTATGTCACTATGTATTCTAAAAGTAAGGATTCCTATGAAATATCTGGATTCTGATAATTATGATTTTTTTTTATATGAAAACTCTGATATTACAGGTAGACTATATTTCTGATAACTAGAATATATAAACAAACCAAGTCCTTCATCTCATCTCAGTAATCAATAAATGCAAAATACCCCTTGGCATTTTTTCTTATATTTGATTTTAGTTCCTTGGAATGAAAGCACAGCAATTTTTTTCCTCTAATTCACTTTCTTTACAAAAGATTTAAAATACAATCGATTATACCGAATTGAATTAAATTTAAATAAATCAACGTTACTTATTCAGAGATATTTAAATGAGCCGTTTGGGACTATTAATATTGAACTGGCAGTGGCCCGGCAAGTTGTAATAGAATTTCGTTTCAGGCACAAAAGGTCTTTTCTGTAGAACTTTAACTCGACCCCTGTTTTTTTTTTCCTTTTCTTTCCAGGCAGGAAAGTCTATCCTATCATTTGATATTCGGCAGAAGGCGATATCAATCAGCGAAGTAAGTTGTGCCAGATTTACTGGTTTCCATCTTTCAACTTTACGGAAAGGTAGGTCTTCGGTTATCCGATTATAGCCAGAATATTTATCTGGTTGATTAAAAACAAAAAAAAATGTAACACAGAACCTTACACAGAAAAAATATTATTCTATGAAATAACGAGTTTAATCAAATTTTATAGCACGAGATTGTTATATTATATTAAGCTGAATCTACAAGTTTCTCACTTGTCACAAATCCAAGGCTTTGTGGTAGATACGTATGCTTGATGAACATATGAAACAACAAACGTCGGTATTCACACACTTGTTTTGTTCTTTTGGATTTTTTCGACTGTTACCTGCGATTTACACTAGTAACAAAATCAAGATATTTGAAAATAAAGGAAACGTAAATATCTGCAACGTAGGTTGTAGATGATGAAAATTCATATAAATAGTACTACATAACCTATGAATTTAACCTCCGTTCTAGAATTTTTATCAGACATTTTTTAATTTAATTACCTAGACATATAATGCCTTCAGGTTTGTGCTATGTTCAATAAAAAAATAAACTACTAAAGTTACTTAACAATATTTAAAATTATGTGTTTACATTACCGAATCGATAGAATTTTAAAATTATTATTGAATATTAAGGTTATGGAAATTCTGTATGGAAAAAAATATGGAATCCGGCCTGGGCGTGTTGACTTTTTTCATTAAATTGCGGTCCCACAAAGTGAAAAACTTAATCCCCCCTCCTCCCACTATGGTCAGAATAGGTTGGTCACCTCCTAGAAAACTAGGCAAACATCACCTTCGCTTTGGATTCCATTCTCTCTAATGATCCAATCTATGAGGTATAGAAAAATAATTTTTACATTATCTTAATTTTACATGTTTTCGGATGCGTGCTTTCATTTTTAACACACATTTCTTAATTAAATTATAATTTACCACGTTTTTATTCACTATAAATAACTAATTATTTTTAAAATAAAAATTTAGAAATATGAAAAATAACAAATAAAGAAATAATTATTAAATGTTCGATTACATATTAATACATTTATAGCAATACTGCTACCTTCCCAATCTCAATCAAACAATCAGGGGGTGTCATAACTCTACTCTTCCTTAAAGCAAAAGTGAAGCCAAAAATGCTACATCCAAGGCGCTTAGATTTACGTTGAGGTTTATAAGAATGTCCACCATTGTAATATAAACAGAAACAGGAGGTTGCCAGTGATTGGCTCGTACTCTTCCCTCAGTTCCTCTGCCACGCCCCTGGTCCTTCATAAGGTCCGCCTTTTTTACTACACTTTTCCTGCGAGCTTATCCTCTCCATTATGCCTCTTTCTTCATGCTAACAATCACTACTTCCCCTAAAGGCAAATCTCTAATAAACTTAAAATCAAACTGTAGGAAACCTAGTTATTTTAGGTACTCTCGGTACCAAAACGGTCACGAAACGCCCCTCGCCCCAACACATAAAAACGATGTTTCGCAAGAAAATGTTAGTAATTGAGGGAATGGGGTTTAGCTCAATAAAAATGCAGTTCAGTGCCACCAACATCATCTTTCTATCTCATTCTATTGTGGATATATGAATTTTTACCACGTCCCCCCCACAAAAATACAGATCTACCTAATGTAACTAAAGATTTCTTTAATTTTTTCACCATTTTAGTAATCTAAGATGAATTTGCTATAAGATTGCAACTTATTTGTAAGAAAATAATGCTTCCTTAAGCGATTGTCGCAGCCGTGTACAAAATTAAAAACTAATAATTTCCGGAAATACTCGTGAAATGAAACACTTCGAAATTTAGATTGAAAATTTCATTGATGTATTTTACATCCAAAAATATTAGCCTCTCAATGCATTAAGTATTTACATAATATTAAGTAATTGATTTTATTTTTACTTTAAAATAAAATAACTTAATTTTGTAGTGTGATGAAAGCATCTCTTCAGAAAATATAGTAAAATGGATTTAGTGCTAACTGAACAACTCATATGTTGTATCAAAAGTGATCCCAAAAATATTTTCAATACTGAGATGGTGGAATTTTTGAGACCCAAAGCCTTATTTTGAATTGTCTACTTCCTCCATTTGTGTCAACCAAGGATGTAATGAAGGAACAAGTTTGTCATTGGAAATAGCGGACACTGCTGTACTAACTTTTAATTAAAGTAGTAGTTAGTCGAAAAGTTAGCTAGTGTACCTCCTGTATAGGTGCCTCTCTCCCCTTGATCCAGCTCACCTCAGAAAGCTCTGACTTAATCTCATCTAGAAGTAGAAATGCTCTCTGGTAAGGTGAACCTTCATATCATTAAACTTTTAGTACTTAACCAGCTATTATTCCTATTATAGTTTTACAAGCATAAATGTCAAAATAAATTGACTAGTAGCTAAAATATATTATAAAATATATGCAACTGAAATAATTTAATGTTGAAATGACAATGAATATAGTTTTATGCATACATTTTTATTTACCTTCATTTTATATTAGAAAGTCAATAAGCCTACCTGAATCTTTGCAAAATTTTGCATTATCTTTCTTAAAACTTTTGAAGAATTGCTTGCATTACACCTGTATTTAACAATTTCTGAGAAATTAAACTATCCTTGCCTAACTATTAGAAAATGTTTTTCTTCATACAATTGTAAGGATGTAAATAATAATACAAACATTGAATTGACCTAGAAGTACAAGCCAACGAAGCATTTTAAATTAAATTGAAAATAAAAAAGAAATTTATCAAAAATATATTTTCTACCTAAATATTAACTGGGAGAAAAATTAAAAATTAAATTATTCATTGACATCTGAACTGTATTATATATTTTTCAGTTTTGGAGTTTAATATTCATAATTAATATTCTGATTTTAGTCTTTAATATGTTTTTTTATTTTGACTGGACCTGGACCTTCTTCCTTTAATTCACTAAACACCATCAACAAACCATTTTCTAATCCACTATTATATTCTAATTTTAAAATAAGGTTTACTAATACATTCTATCAACTAATGTTTGTGGTTTTCCACTGAACTAATGGTAAAATGAGGTACATCTCTAAATAAATTCCTATTTAAACAATGCTAAAGTAATTTTTTCATAAAATGATTCATATTGCTTTCCTTTACTTTGTTTTATAAGTTGTATTCATACAATTTTTCTTCACAAATAATGCATAACATTATTTTTGGTTACTGGGTCTTTTGGGAATTTTCAGGGAAGAATTAGTATTAACTTAATTTTAAAACATTTTTCAGTGTGTGAATATAACAATTTTTAAGAATAATTCAATTGCTTTTGAAACAGATTCTGAAATTCAATCTAATTTAGTTAGATTTATTAGAATTTTCTTCTATTAAAGATTTTTCTAAAATACTAAATTCTCTTTCATTTTAAATTTGTTCACTTTATGATGGACCAGTAATATTATTATGTGCTTGTTTTTAATTGATTTCTATGCCCAAAAACCATTAATAAAGGAAACTTTTAATGAATAATTTAACAGTAGTAATTTAATAAATAACTTAATCGTTGATAACTTACCAGGGAAAAGGGAGTTTCGTATTAGATTCTTTTCATCTTTCTGATTGTTGCAACCAAATGTAATACAGATACTCATTCTTTTTAACGCAATCTAGCTTTGTTAACCCAATAACTTTGTTGACTAATAAACAACAAAAAATCAGGTGGTAAGCATATCAATAGCAAGGAAAACCGTAGCTTAGTAGAATTGGAATATCCACATAGACAGTGGAGGTATGTTGACTACGTTGACTACCTCTCGCTATGCCTACTCTAGTAGGGAATAGGAAGGAGGTGAGATCCAAAAAAGGCAGAGTGGCATAACACAGCTAAATAATTCCATAAACATCGACTGAATATTATGATCTTTACTCAGTGTCTCATAAAGAGGAGAATCCCTCAAGGGGATACTCACAAATTTATTTGTCCAATTTGCAGTATTCATACTTCATAGCTCAAAAATGTCATCCAGAGATGCTATCTTTTAGTGGATCAGAAGATTCTATTGTAATCTTTTTTGAATCAAATAATACATTTAACAATATTATAATGTCTGACATGGTTATTACAAATGAATAGTACAATTGAAGTTTTTACATGAAATTGTACATATATGAATATACTTAAAAAATATTTTATGTTCATTTTGATGAAATGATTATGATATACTATGGAAAAGGGTTTTACAATTGACAGTCAGCACTTGGCACAAAAGTTACAATAAATTCAATAAAAACACTATTAAAAGCTGTTAAGTTTGAACTGTCTCCAAAGTATAGCAACTCCTGAAGAGAGAAGAAGTGCAAAACTTCTCCAACCACACTCAATCCATTGGGCCCACCTCCATGTAACCAAGAGTACACCACCTGAAAAGTAGTGTATGAATTACACTTGTACTCTGTGTTCAATGAAGGAAGGTATACAAGCAACACTCTTTTGGGATATCCAGATCATACAAACCTATTAAAAATTTAGAAAACAATCTAAATGGAATAAAAGTCAGAACTAAAGTAACAGAACCTTTCTAAGCCTGTAAAGGCTGTTGACTGACTTCAATAAATTACTACTTCATCATAAAATGTATAACCCCTAATGACACCAGACATTAATTGTCATAATCTATATTGATCATTATCTTTTTTCTTAAAATTTAATATGGGTTTTATTGCACTACTTTGTTTGATTTTCAATTTAAAATAGACTGCAGCCGGCTCAATAGCAAACAACACTCTTTACTTTTAAAAGACACAAATAAACAAGTTAAATTTTTTTTTCTATAACAATTAAAACATTTGACTATATAAATATGCTCCTAATCCTCATCTATTTTAAAACGTTCATGAACGATCTTGGCAGGTGTTTGCACTCTCTTCCTTGATATGAATGGCTCATCCTCAAGGCTTATAAGAGAAATTTGTCTGACAGATGGGCTACCAGTTGTTTCATCACCCAAAACTGTGCTATCTTCTGCTTCATTTAATCTTTCTGGGATCAAATTATAAGAAACTGTTTCTTTCCTTTTCCAAAATTTCCAAATACTGTCTTTAGCTCTGGCGCCTTCTTTGATTCCTTTTTTCCCACTTTTGGTATCGCTTGAATGTTTATCTATAGTGGTACTAACAGTATCTTTTTTTCCTTTATCTTCCTTCTTTGAAAAAAGATGCTTGAATAAATTCAGAAAACCAGTTGGTTGTTTGGTTTCACTGGTAGGAAGTGAAGGAATATTGAATTCAGGTTGCATTGACTGTAAAACCTCAAATCCATGGTATTTGCCAGTTTTCACCCAGTTTGCGACCATTTCAGAGCTCTTTGACACTTTAGACATTACCGTCGGAAGGGATATTTCTTCACTTCCATCTTTATCGGTACCAGCCTTCTTGAACCACCCAGCCCCTTTTCCAAACAATTTCTTTTTGAGATGGCGTATTCTACTTCCTTCAACTTTCTTTTTAGATTTTTTAGATCCTTCTGAGGTTTTGCTTGGGGTCGAGGGAAAAGACTTGACATCAGATTCATCACCAGATTTTTCAATTTTTCCTATCTTCTTTTTAAACCCCTTTAGTTGTGGAAGATGTAATAACTTTTTTATCTTTTGTACTTTTGATAGACGGGGTGAAGCAGGGGTACTCACTTGACCTTTTAATTGCTTACCACCTGCTTCTTCACCTTGGTGTTCTTGAATTTCCTCCAAACTTAATGCACTCAGATCTGTAAATTTGGGTTTCTTCTTTTTATCATCTGCGTCAGCGATGATTGACCAAAGTCCTGACTTTCTTCGTTGAGACAAAGTCAGTTTATGTTCATTTTCTTCAGGGTGATGTTCAATCTGTAAAAAAGTAAGATTTTAGTTCATAGAAACAATTTAAATTATTGTAGGTATTTAAGGTATTTAAGCACTCAATACATACAGGATAGGCAAAATCATCAATAGATGCCTTTGTGAGTGATTTTTGTGCTTCCACATCTTTAAAACCGGATGTGGTAAGATCTTTGTCTTTTCCTACATCTCTATCTTTAAACTGGTAACCAAATGAGACATCAGATTCAGCAGTGTCTTCTAATATGGCTATATAAGAAAAAAAGTTTTACTATACTATATTAACTTTAAAAAAAATAATCAATTAGATAAAGCTTATATTGTTAGCGCCTTGTCCAATAATTAAAATGTAAATAATTTGTAATTAGCCAGTAAATAAATTTAACTACATTATTTATTGTGTTAGAATTTTTTTATGTTTTAAAAGAAAGAGATTTATACTTGTGTTGTAATGTTTATATGGTGAAATATCATCCAAGCCAACATGTTTGTTTTGTTCTTTTTAAAGCCTAAATGACTTAGAGAGGGATGTGTTAAACTCACCTCAAAATTGACTATGTCTTTCTGATTATTTCTGATAAATTAATTACTGATTGACGAACTCTGATGGGTCACAGGTGATAGCTCCTGAAAGGTCCTCTCCAAAAAGCCCGAGACGATGTTTTTTCGAAGTTCATTGTTCTTACGTTAGTGGACCCATGTCTATGTACCACTCCAATAACGATTCATGCAGAAAGGGTCTGGTGAAAATTCTGACTATTGATACAAAGGCGACTGGGCGACGGGCCTTAGGCCGTAGATTGTTGGATTGCTATAGCAAAATAATCCTACTGGCCGCTATTTCAACATATAAACATTACAACACAAGTATAAATCTCTTTATTTAAAAAAAAAAAAAAAACTTCTAACAAAATACAAATTAAATAATGTGATTAAATTTATTTACTGGCTAATTACAAAATACCCACATTTTAATTATTATACATGCCATTAACAATATAAGATGTATCAATATTGTTAGAGATTTTTAGAATCTTATCTCTTAAATATTCATTTTTATTAATTAAAATTTGACAATTTTCCAATTTTTTAATGTGGGAAACTTGTAAAATTGCGTTGTAAAGGTGAAAAAAAATTGTTTGTCAAAATGTCACAAAGAAAGTTGGAAGAAAGATGGAATGGAAAGATAATCTTTGAACAACATACCAAATTGTGAGGTTGGAACAAAGATGGAATGGAACAAAAACTAGCTTGTTCTGTTATATTAATACAGAAAGTCAAATATTAGTTGAAAATGCCCACTCCTTATAATGTATCAGTTGTAAATTCTGGACTTGGACTTGGATAAATGAAGAACATGGTGTCAATCTCAGACCACCAGTGACTATAGAAAAATGAACCAGTAAATAATAGAACAAATAGGTGTACAGCCTAGAAATCGTCAAAAGATTGTGAGGGAAAGTAAAAAAAATGGATGATAAGACATAGGTCCAAAGAAAAAATTATCTTTTTTTTTTAAAAAATAAGAAAGAAACATATTAAAAGTTAACCTAAAAGTGTTACCAGGTTAACCCACAATGTGAATGGCATTATCAGTTACTGCTTGGGCAACAGGAGGATTTGTCGAACTCAGCATCATTACTAGTTAATTCTTACGTAATATAATTTGTATTTATTACTGTAATTATTAATTTATTATATTAACATATTATTAATTTAATAATTACAAATACATTATGCAAGTGAAAAATAAATGAGTCAAGAAAACCAGGTTGTAAGACCAATAAATATGGTTTGGGTCCAGATCCACCTGTGTTCAGATCCCTCAGTGTTTAAAGTAAAATTATGATTGTCCTTTGCTACCATTTACCTCCAGTTGTATTGGATTCACCAGTAGAGGAAACATCTTCAGTGTTTAGTAAGCTCATTACTTCTGAAGAGTCCCTAATTATGATACACTGGATTAGTATAATATTTAGTAATAAAAAAAAATAGATCAGTATAATATAGAGGAAATAGGCTTTCACGATCCAGGTAATGAAAATAAAGTAATTAAATCATGTAATATTATGTTTTCATAATTACTAATTTATTTTATAGAACAGCCAGGATTAGGTTTACTTTACCTCTCTTCACTCATATCAGAGAGGTCTCCATATTCTATAGGTAGTTTACAAAGAGTGCAAATATTCTGCAGTTGACCATAACAAGGGACGCAGTATACACCGATACAATCAGGACGAGGGCATTTCACTAGCGGCAAGCTAGAAGATCCTAATCCTCCACACAAAAGGCACGCTTCCAATGGTTTTCCTTTATATATTTTACGGAGAATAGGACACCTGAAGTAGAAAAACTGTCAATTTTTTCTCAGCTATTTGTTAAATAAAGTAACTTTATTATGAGGAAGTGATAGAACAAGCTTTAACACCTAATATACATAAATTATAAATGGAATAATCCGGAGCAGATTGTGCAACATAAAATTTTCACATACTATCCTACTTGATGAAGAAATTAATTTCTGATACTCAAATTCATTTGAATAATAATAATACTACCTCTTATTACATACTTCAAAGTATATAATCAATCTTCTTATTATATACTTCAAAGTATATAATTAATCCCCTTATTATATACTTCAAATTTAAGTAAAAGTAAAAAGAGACAATTGTCATAACAGCCCTGAAAACAAGAAAGTATTTATTCTTGAATTTAGTTCATTTATGAATTTTTCATCACTCTCTATTACCTCCTTTGGCTTTATATATTTTTTATGGCTTAAACCACTGCGACCTATAAGGCCTATTGTGCGCCATCAACATCCTAATTTTACCAACATTATGACATTATAATGAAGTATTTAAAGCTTGAGATGTGTAGACTCTATGAATCTAAGTATCCTTAAAGGGTTGATAAATTTGAACTGTATGACACGGTAATTTGGACTCTGGGGATCTTAAAAAAAGTATTTATGTAAAAATTCAAAATTTTTCACAATCACAATACTCCTCTTTATTGTATATTGCATACAAAGGTAAATAAAAATAAGAGGTCTCCATTATGCCTTAACCAAAAAAGTTTCATCTGAGATGACATACCACATCTTTCTTTACTGGTTATTTAACTGAATCAACCTGTTTTATAAGTGATTTATTATACCATTATTGGCTATACCTTGCTGGCTATTTCCTTATACTATAACTGATCAGTGCACAAGTTATCTTGAATTGGAATGGTAAATTTATAAATTTCATCTGATAAACCAGTTAAGAAAATCAATTTTTGTCAGTCACAAGTTAGTACCCAGAGACTTCAAAATAGGTTAATATAACACATATACTGTCATACAAGGTTCTTATTAAACAATAGCCAAATGCTTGGTCAATGCCTCCTTACATCTCTCAAGAGATGTGGCGAGGTTTTTGCATTCAATGAGACATGTATTTCCACAGAAAATTTCGATTAAAAATTTTTCATAATCACAATAATTTCGTTTACTATATATACGACCAACATAATAATATATTGGTATACAATAATATATTGGAGTGATAATCAATAAATAATTCAATACTTTACTTTTACAAATGAAGCACTCAGTCATAAAACATGATAACAGAAGGCGGAATGCTTAATCCTCCAGCGCCTACTGTCAACAATAGGTGACACAACTTTAAGGCCTTATTAAAAATAAGTGAATATGTTTAACTACTATAGTGTACCTAAATAGCTTCATTTGAATGATTGTTTAATCACAAAATAAATAAGAACTGTTCTATTGCCAAAACCTTAAATATTATTATCATTGTGTTCTCAGGCTTCAGTATCTTGCATGATTTAGACTAATTAAATAAGTAAAAAGTACTTATCTTTAGAGAAAAATATAAGTAAAACTTCTAAATTCACATTTTATTTCAATTGAATATGTATTTTCACTGGATCGATGTCTTTTTACAAAAAGCATTGTAAATTATAGCCATGGTCTGCACTTTAACATTGTTTCACTGCTTATTGCCACCTACAGCTGACACTCATGCCAAGTCCATTATTATTTTTTTAAGTGAAGTTCATATTTTTGTGTAATTTAGACACAAAATAGTCAATAATAAAAAACAATTTACTTTGGGCCTTATAGGTATTAAAGGGATAAACCTGGAGTGACTTACTATAATTCAATAACACCATTATTCTTTTAAATATACAAATTTTCTGGAAATCTTTCAAAAATCTATTAAAGCAACCCCAATCTGGTGAAGCCAAAATAATCATAAATGCCAGATACTATATTTGACTACAGAGTGTCACAAATTATAACAAGTTCTCATTAGAAACCAAAACTAAAACATGAAATTGAAACTACATACACAGCTACTAGTCTATCCATGAAAGATATTTTTTCCACTCCTTGGCCATCTTTTATGAACATACGTCTCAACTGTCTTCTTGCATATTTTAAAAAACTTCCTCTTGATCGAAGAATGTGATTATATAACCAGACAGCACGTACCCGAGCCCTTGCGGGATAATAATATCCCATAGCAGAATTTCGTAGGCGGAGGCCATATGGTTCACAAATAGATAGAATCCAAGCAAGGACAATCAAAGATGCTGAAATCAATCACATGGTGATAAGTTAGCCTCACTTTATATAACAGTCTAGTACCAGTGAAGGAAAAACTAAGTGTTATGTAGATAAAATTAAAAACTATGTTTTTCAAAATATTGGGAAACTAAAGTTAAAGAGGAGGAAAATGAGATAGTTGATAAGAAGTAGAAAGTAGTAATAGCTGGTTACCCAGTCTTCCTATAGGAGTCATAACACTCACCCAACACTTCTGAGGGCTTTATCTTTAAATGACGGATAGTTTCTTTTAAGTATTATTTAATTAATAATACTATTTTTTTATGCGTAATGAGAATTATAATACACAAGTTATTATTTATATTATAACTATGCTTTAAATTTTGATTGTGGATAATATTTTAATGTCGCTAAAAAGATTTTTATGGCTTTAAACAACAATAAATTAGTTTTCTACAAAAAAAAAGGAAAAAGATCTAGATCTCTAATCTCTTATCATTTTTTTTAAAGCAGGTAGATGGTGGGTAAGTTAATAATGTTTAAAATCTTCTTATGGCTCTATATAATAATGGAAAAAGTTTCATTCACATCAGTTAAGCCATTTTGTAGTGAAAAACTGTAGAGCTTAATGGACTGATAACAATCTGAATTTATTATTTCATTGATAACATTAAAAAATAATTAGTATTATAAGTAATAATTAATTTGACTAATTATAATATCATCATCATCATTAATTAGGCAACCAAGATCAAGAAATGGATTGAAGGGCTGATGATGAATATAATAGATATCGATTTTTTTCTCCTTTTTCCTCCCTTGTAAGGTATACAAATCACGAATCCTTATGTGTAATTTATTTAACAAACCTATTTGCTTGTAACGAGGTATGTCTGGAGGAGTAGGATCAGGCAGGCAAGGAGTCGTATCAAGATCAAATTTAACTCCACTTGGCTGAAAGGTGTTTAAAATAGAAGAATATAAATCTGCAAGCATTCCTTTCCCTTCCACCAATACTTTCACATTTGTTGGAGCTGAAATATAGTGATATAAATGTATTAGTTGTTGTATCAATACTTATTATATTATACGTAATATAATAGGTATTATATATATATATTTAATATATTCATTACTCCAGTAAAAATTGTTTGTACCTAGAAGTAATTTTAAACTCATTTCTCTCAATGTATTATTTTGTGAAAACTTTTGAAAAACATTATGGTAAAAAATTTTTCACTTACTCGAGGTATGTAGGTGTAATAGGATTTTTCAAAATAGCCGCAATATATTTTTTGGTTTACGGCCTACAACTCCTAAAGTATAACAAGTAGCTCAAGTATCACCCTTAACTATTTTATAGTTTATATAGCAAGCTTCCAATTGAGTCCCAATGGAGTTCTTCATGTTCAATAATTTCCGAGATAGTTTTTCCAAAAAAAACAAAAAAAGAGAAAGATTATTTTGTGAATTTATTCTGGCAAATATCATGAAAACTACTATTCTTAGCAAAATGTTTACAATAAACCATTTTGTGGGTTATATAATGAGCTTCTAATTGATCCCCAATAGAACTCCTTACATCCCATTTTTTCCTTTATACAACGTTTAAACTCCAATGTTTTTTCCAAGTAAAAACATTTTGTCAATTTATAAACTGAACTATAAATGATAGAAATATCATAATACATTTTTTTTTTTGCATTTAATGAGTTTTGAGTTGAGCTCTAATTGAACTCTTTAATATTTTCCATGACACAGTTTCTTAAATACCAATATCAGTATCAGAAAAACTAAAATTCTTAGGAAGATAAACAGCATAAACTACTTTATAGTACAATTAACAAGTTTTGAATTAAGCTCCATTAGACATCTCTACGTCTAATAGCTCTGATGATATCGAACTTTTTCTTAAGGCATTAGATACTGTCAACTTATCCAGTATGCATAATCTTGAAATATTAATACATACCATATCGGGTGATTATGTGAAGATTAATAGATTTATATACCTGTACCTCGGAGGGATACAACACTATGTCCAGTAGTAATTCACATGCTTCAGAAGGATAAAACACCACATGGTGTTCTATCCCTCTAAATGAAAGTGGACTTGGTGTTGTTTTAAAACATGCTATATCCGGTTCTAACTGGTTTTGGACATAGTGCTCTATTCCTCTAAGAAATATGAGAAAAGCTGATTTTAACTCTGTAATAAAGTCAATATGGAAAAAAATGGACATAGTGTAGTATCCCTCCGAGATACAGATATAATGGTATGGGTATGGAGGCTTACATCATCTTATATTTTTTAAGGAAACCTATTTATAATCATAACCAGAATTAATTCTAAATACAAACTGTATTATTATCTTAAAATAATGTCCATTTTATATTATAAAAGAGTTTTGTGAGCAGTCATCTTTTTGGCGACTCCAAAATTTTGAAAATCTTGACTACAAAAAGGACAAATAATACTTTAAAAAATTCAGATCTTCAGAATTAATGCTGTTGACTGTTTCAAGTCGACAGTTCAATAACATTTTCAGTTTTATTCTTAAGGACACTGGTTTATTTTCATGACCACCTTAGAAACATTATATGAAACATAAAATTTTAAAATCATCTTATTTTTTCATGACTGCCCACCATTACACATGGACAGCATGAGTTGGACAAAAATTTGTTATAGTTGAAACTAATATCTAAAATTGTCATGGATATGATATATATTTATTAATGGTTCACTCATGAATCCGTATCCATAGCAATTTTAGCAATTGGTTTTAACTATAACCAATTTTTGACCATGGACAATGCCATATATAAAAATATTTAACATTAAAAAAACAAAAACACGATTTACTTCTTAACAACCTTTGTTATAAGAAATTATGTAATTAGATTTTTCAGTGTGGGTGTGCACTGCATACAGAATCCTGGATTGCCAAATGTCTCTATTTTTGGCAAGGTTTTTAATTTCTCTTTATGTTTTACTCTGGATTCTCTGACTTCGTCTCCATTTGGACATTGAAAAGTATGATGTCATTGATGACTTCTTTAATTTGCACAATACTTCATAGTTTTTATAGGATCTCTGTCTCCCAATATTCTGCAGATATGCTCAATCCATTCCAATTGCATCATCTTCAGTTTCTTCTTGATCCTGTCATTCTTAACCCAATCCTTTTTTTTTTTTCCAACTTTTTAGGAATTTCATTTTTGAGGCTGTCATACAACTTGGGGGTCTATCTGTTAGGACCTAACTCTCATTAGACGTAAAGAAAAATGTACTGCACTAAGATGGCACTTGACACTGCACTCCTATAAGACTACGTTTCCTTCCAAAATTTAAGATGATATATACCTCCATACACATTTTGTTATGGGTCAAAATTTGCACAATTTAATCCTTTAAATTTTACCAAGTAACATGCTTAAGCTACTTGCAATATTTTAGAAGTTATTGGCTATAAACCTAAAAATATACAGCAGGCATTTTCAAAATTCTTGCATATAAGCCCTCCGCACCCCCAGAGAGTGGTAAACTTTTTACTATCTCTTTTGCACTCAATTTTACAATTTAATCTATTGAAGGAAATTCTTTTTAATTACTTCAAGGTTAACTTCTAATTTTACTGGACTATATATATTGTACGTATAGAGCTATATTATAGCACTTGTTCAGAGAGGTAAGTAAGAACAGATTTCTTAAAACATTTAATTCGATTGAGTTCAAATGTTGGTACAGTTGCCAATTTGGAACAAATCTATACTTTAAAATCCTTCTCTCTGCTTCTGTTCTTGTTATTGCGTATAATGTATAGTGCCTACCATGGGTCCATTTCTAAATAATTAAAAGCTTAATAACTAAAGAAACATATACTATCAATTTAAAATATTTGTACTACAGAAAAATTAATTGCATAGAAATTAAAAATCAACTTATAATTTTTATTTTTTGTTTAAAAGTGTGTAATTAGTCAAAAACTATAAAATATATATATTTTTTAAATAATTTATTTATTGTTATTCACAACTGTACAAACATATATACAACAAGTAAATTTGCTGTAGGTGGCCCAATGACATGATACAAACATGTGGAGAATCTAACCATTGATAGAACTCCAATAACATTTTTAGATTATCTTGATATCAATAAGAAGATTTTGAGGCCATCTTCTTTTCAGACTCCTAGGAGGATTATTAGGTAATGAAGAAGAAGCCAGGTAGGAAACAAGTGAATTTGGGTGGTTGGGAAGTTTATCATGGAAGGATTGGTATCTGGTTCTGGGCAAATCAGCAACATATGAGACATTGAGGTCCTGATTGTTGACTTGATTTGTGACAAAGTAAGGAGCATTAAGGATTTTATGAAATATTTTGGACTGTAGGGATTGGATTCGGGAGGAATTTGATGGTTTAGTTGAGCCCCAAAGCTCTACTCCATATGTCCAGATAGGCCTTATAATAGTCATGTAGATCAGTCTTTTGTAATGGATTGGCAGTTTAGACTGTTTGTCTAGTAAATCTTGTAATAGTCAGAATCGACGAGCAGTCTCCTGTCTTTTCAGTCTTGTATGAGGATTCCATGTCAGTCGTTTGTCTAGATGTAGTCCTAAGTAACAGATCTATTCGACAGGAATAAGTGGGGTATTATTAAAGGATACTGTGGGGCAAGAGGTCATGGGTTTACAACAAAGGATAAATGTGATTTGGTGAGATTTATTGAAATTTATTTTAATTCTCCATTTTTGGCACATGCTTCAAGGGTGATGATGTGGGATTGAAGGTTTTGGGATATAATGTAAGGATTATTGTTCACTGACAATAGACATGTGTCATCAGCATATGTGGTGAGACTAGTATGAGGATGGGTTGGGATGTCAGCTGTAAAAACTGTGTATAGGATAGGACCTAGGACTATAAAATATAAAATTTATAAAAGAAAACTTAATAACCTAGCAAACATATACTATCAATTTAAAATATTTGTACTACAGAATATTTAATTGCATAGAAATTAAAAATCAACTTATAATTTTTATTTTTTGTTTAAAAGTATGTAATTAGCCAAAAGATATATGGAAATCAACAGCATTTGCTTTTCTTTGAATATATTAGTAGGAGAATAATAGATATAATTATTTTGAGCAAAACGAACTTTGAAGGCCTTTGAATTTATCATACTATGTACAGGGATACTAATCATTAAAGAATTTAAAAAGTTCTGGGAAGTATTAAAATTAAACAATTTCTGTAGGTACACTGTTTGCTCTATGAGTGTCAAGGGATTCCAAATTCAATTGTTCCAAACAAGTCAAGAAAATCAACTTGAAAATTATGATTTAATATCCAGTTAAAACATATTAGAAAACTCAAGCTGAATATTTTCTAAAGAAGAAATTTTATATGAATATTGGTAAGACCATACTATGCGATGAAAATTTGGGATTAGGGTGAAAAATATTGAAATACAAATATTTTACAGCATTAACATTGGGAAAGTAATGAACAAACATAAAATACTAATTTTTAAATTTCAAGATTTTGTGTAACTGATATGTTCATAACTTCTTGAATTTAATCAAATAAAATGCCCAAATCCCTTAGATTTTCTGACCTAACCAGAGTAATGCCAATTATATGGTATGAAAAATCATATGTAGCTTTTCTATACATTTTGATAAAGAGGATATTTAAATACTCATATATATCTTGATAATAAATATAGGTATAAGCATTAAGCAGTGTACTTTCACCCAAAATAAATTTAAATACTACGGTTCAAAGATTAAGAATTATCAATAGATCTTTATTAGTGTATTATAGCTGTTATATCGAAAACAGTTTTTAAAACCAGAAAGACCAATCAAAAACACAATATCTAATGTTTTTCATTTTGTTTCCCTACATGACTCACCATATATTTAGACTGATTAAAAATAGGGGAAAAAAAATGTATAGTTCCAAAAATAATATAGGTAAAGTTTATAAGGGCAAAAAATTTGAATCAATACAAAAAAAAAATAAATAAATAAAAATAACTTACTGTCTACATTAGTTTGAAACTGTCCATGACGTCGGATCATCTGGAGAACCCACCACAAACTGTAATCGGTAAGCATGTGAATTGAAAGCTTTACTGTAGATAGACCTAGGAAAACCGCTGACTTTGCCAGAGCTCTTTTCTCGTTCTTCACTAAACGTATTGATGATACCTGAAAAAAAAAGTTTTTTTTAACTGAATTTTTATGGTTGTAGTTAAACTACAACAGTGTTTTTGTTTATAAGTTAATGTCTACTAAACTCTCGCACTGTCATTGATAAATAATATGTAAGGGACACTACTTGAAATAATTGTAAAATATTTTTTGGCTTTTTTTGTTGTTTTTTTTCCAATGCCACAGGAAGTGGGCTATTACACCATTTTCCTGTAAAATATTGTGATTAAAGTTCAATTTTTATTTCAATAACTATCAAAATTAAGGCAACAAAAAATGTATTTTAGATAAACTTAATTAGATAAAAAGAAAGGATAAATGCATTACAACACTAAATAAATACATACAGAAAATGGGAAAAACCCTAAAAGTGTCAAATTTAACAACAAGAATAAAGGATTATTTGTTCATGGAAAGATTTTTTTATTGATACCAGAGTCTGAACAACCTTTTTTAAACAGTTTTATATTTTGTATAGGAAGTAATCCCACTTTACTTTTCATTAAAATAAATAAATAGTAGTTTGGCTAGGAAAAATGTATAAAATTAAATAAAATTAAAATGATTGTCAGCTAATAATGTTGGGAGATATACACTCACCATTGCTGTTTAGAATAGATAACTTACATAAACATATTTCTTTTTTTCGTGGACATTTAAAGGCAAGATAGTCTCCATACCCTGGCGCGTCCTCTGTATGTCAAGGTGGACAATGTTATCAGTTATAAAGTGATTATCAAACCATTCATTTGTCATGTATTTCCTTTTGTAGTTCAGGACCCTTAGATCAAGATAACAAAAATATTAATTTGAACTTTATTAAAACAGCTAAATCTAAAAAGTTCCTTATAAGTGATTATCTAAGATCAAATATTTTAAATTACTTACTGGAACAACATATACAAGAAAAAGAAACTGAATACAAAACTCATCCAATCGAAGAAATAAACTATTTTTTCTGATCTCTGTTTCACTTCCATCATTATATTTGCTGCTATTTCTTTTACTGTTTTGGACTGTTCTGTGTGGAATTCAAAATTGTGACTAAATTTTACAGATATGTAAAAAATATTTTTCACTTGACTGGAGAATTCACCTAGCTCTAGAAATATAACAAAATGTAAACAGGTTTAAAAATCAAAACAAAAAATATTAGTTGCACTTAAAATAACTAAAGAAGAAGAACTTAATTAGAAGCATACTTTCCATGTAATTTAGATGTATCATACTTACTTCTTTTAACGAAAGTGACTATTTCATCACTGACAAATTCAAATAATTCACAAATGAAATCAATTGGTTTTACAATATAACAAACACCTTGGACAAAATCCGTAACTTTGCATGCGAATTGAAATAGGGATGGAACCGATTCCTGTTAACAAGATTTTAAACATATGCTCAGCTGTTCAACTTGATAAAATATTAAATTGATTAATAAACTATAGTAGCATGCAATAAGGTAGTTCTGAGAACTAGCAGTGTTGCCAGTCCTTTTTCCTCAATTTAAATCACTATTCACAAAAGAAAGGTTTGGAATGCTTTACTTGTTATCTTATACCAAATAAGATTGGTTTCAACAATCTTTATTTAACAATAAAGATTGTTGAAACCAATTATTTTAATGCCTAGGCTATTCTCAGTCAGAACTTAGTATCAATAAAATTTATATTATTATTTAAAAGGGAGGTGGTCCAAGTGCGGTCAAAAGAACTCAAATCATAATTAAATTAAACAATTTATTGTGAGCCGACATTTTGTCCCACTTTGCAGGATTTCATCAGGACTAAAAAAAGATATAAACAACTAAAGTAACAAAGTAAGAGAACAGATAACGTGAAAATTTTCACATGTTTTGAATCATATTTAGCCATACTTTAATTTACTTTTATTTCATGTTATCGCATGTCTCATAACACTTCAGCTGCTGCCGCTCATTAAGGTAATGAGGTACTCATAGATCTTCTTTTTTTTACTTTACCATTAGTCTCTAAGAGTGGAGAAACTGTTGATAGTCTTGTATTCAGTTGTGCTGCAACTTCTTAAACTGTCAGTTATTCCTTCACAGTAAGCCTCAGTCCATCATTGTCAATTGCTGGTGGCGGTATTCCTCTGAGTTCCTTATCCAAATCTATGCCATCAGCTGAACATTTTTCAAACCACCGTTGAATGATCCATTCGTAACATACCCTTCCACAAATTACGTAGCAATGTTTGTTGCAACTTGGGCTATAAAGTGTCCAAGTTTAAACTCATTAAAAAAAAAATTACTCAAAAATCGTGGTTATATTTCATGGCATACTAAACAATGCAACAATGAATTGGAATGATAGTAAATATTATCAAAAAAGAAAGCATTACTAATGGTTCATTATAATTTGAAAACATAAATGTAATAAACAATAAAAGTCCACTAATACCACTTTAAATTTCTATAATAATGAAACACATTTGATATGAATTGGCCCAATACAAAAATAACAAAAATTTGTTATAGTTGAAAATAATATCTAAAATTTTCATGATATTTATTTATTAATGGTTCACTCATGAATAAGGGTCGTATCCATAGCAATTTTAGCTATTGGTTTCAACTATAACCAATTTTTGACCATGGACAATGCCATATATAAAAATATATAACATTAAAAAAACAAAAACACGATTTACTTCTTAACAACCTTTGTTATAAGAAATTATGTAATTAGATTTTTCAGTGTGGATGTGCACTCCATACAGAATCCTGGATTGCCAGATGTCTCTATTTTTAGCAAGGTTTTTAATTTCTCTTTATGTTTTACTCTGGATTCTCTGACTTCGACTCCGACCGTAAAGTATTTTCATACAATTAGTTCACACATATTATTAAAAAGGGTGTGCTCAACACATGTGCAGTTGCAGACAACAGCATAAGCGTGTGCAAGTGGATACAATATTTGTAGCCATAACTGGCTATAAACTCATTAAAACTTAATTAGTATGACAAATTGTATCTGATACAGTTTTAAAGAAAATTTGTCCATGATAAGTTAATAACTAGACGTTAATGCTGTGATATAAGGTTCTTACTATACAGCTGTCATAAGCTTTGTCAAATGCCCTTCCACACCTCTCAAAAGGTGTGCCGAGTTTTTTCCCACACATTGAAACAACACTATTTAGCCACTCATAGGCAGCTTTAATGACTCCAACTGTAAAAAATAAAAAAAAAATTAGTGTCTATGTATGCACTTAAGTAGAATTTGTTTATAAGTAAGTTTAAGTTTAATCAACATTAATTAAGAGCTTTAGTTTTTATCAACTAAATTAATAGATAAATTTTGTAACCGAATCAAGATAGCTAGCAAGACATTGTATATAATTGACTTCAAATTAGTAGTTTTGGTAGATAATATAAAATAAAATTTTAAAATAGAAAAAAAAATACATTAAACGGATGAAATTTTAAAAATTAAGTGCTTATGAATAAAGATATGCATTTTTGTTTTTTAAAATGATTTTCCCACTATTGGAATTTTTGCCAGCAATTTATTTATTTTTTCTACTTGTGATGTAATAATTTATCAGTATCATTGCCAAGTTTTGAGGTCATTATTAGTTTTGACACCAAGAATCAAGAAACTTCTTAGGAAATATTTTATAAATTAAAAGATAAACTAAATTATACATTAAAAATGAGTAGTTATATAAATACAGCTAGTTTTTCCTATGTATTTTTTTTCACTCAACATTTTGCTTAAATAATTAGAAATGAGGTTAGCAAAAACTGAATAATCAAGGTCACAGAGAATTTTATCAAGATTATTTTATGTTAGCATTTTTAAACAGAAAGTGCAGAATCTAACAACCTACACTTTGATAATATAAAGTTTTCTTAATGAAAAAGTAAAAAACTTACTGATAGATTTAACAATCCTCTTTAGAGTAATTATTATCTCTTTCACTTTTTCAACTACAACTTTGACTTTTTCCATTATCTGCTTCATAGAGTCTTTGATTGCATAGAAAGGTTTTTTAATCAGATCTATAAGGCTTTTGACAGCTGCCTTCAACTTTCCCTGTACATTTAAAAAAATAAATTTTATAGTAAAATGAACATCCAAATAAAATAATAATTTAATATTGTGACTTTCTGGATCATTGTGAAACTAATTATCAAACTATAATAAACAAAGCTGTTGATTATTAACACAAAATAAACCAGAAGATGTCAAATCCATGTAAAATATTCTGATCAAAATTAATATTTTAAGCTCACTCCAAAATGTTGTGTTCGAACAAATATATTTCTTGTATGGTCTTCATACAAATTGCTAATCGGCAAATAATTAAAGAGACACAGGATTATATGAAATGTATTACAATAAAAAATTTAAATGTTCAAAAACAAGAATATAAATAAGCCTAATGTATTTGGTAGTAAGTTTAAAACCTGATAAGAAGATATGAAAGCAAAAAATATCAGGAAAGATGGAAAATATCATTCAAAATATTTTAAATATTAATTACAAAATGTTTTCCAGTTCAATTATAGATTATGAAACAAAGTTGTAATTATAATACACTATGTATAACTTTTTATATTACGAAACTTTTCGTTTTTATTTTTATTCTAATACTATTATTTATCATGTGGAAATTACACACAACATATTATACACTGTGTATAACATTTAATATTACGATACTCCTTGCTTTTATTTTTATTTCTATTCTAACACTATTATTTATCATTTTTTGTTCAGATAAAATAACTATATTCATTCTCTAACATATAAAGTAATAACAGGAGAAGATGGTTGGAGGTGCAGTCAAAATGAAACACAAATAAGTTGGTGTAACGTATTTAATTGTGCCAACGTTTCAGCTAGAGTTTCTAGCCTTCATCAGGTCTAAGAACAGAACAAGATAACAACCAATAAATATAGAAAATAAAATATAAACAGATTGACATAAAGTGAATAATTTTACAGAATGGAATTAATAAAATGAAGTGATGAGAGAAGTGGAAAATAAATCGTCATACGTCATCCACGGTCAACTAT
Source organism: Halyomorpha halys (assembly GCF_000696795.3). Classification (NCBI taxonomy): domain Eukaryota; kingdom Metazoa; phylum Arthropoda; class Insecta; order Hemiptera; family Pentatomidae; genus Halyomorpha; species Halyomorpha halys. The sequence continues at coordinate 1,969,097 of NW_027107578.1, read as the reverse complement.
CTCTCATAATTAATAAAGTAATAACATCATACAACTGTAATAAACCTAGAAAATTATATTTTGATTAATATTTTATAATGGGTGATACTACAAAAAGTGACCTCTTATTTCACAAGGCATTTTGGTATCTTTAATTAAAAAAATGATAATACTGAAAAAATACTTTTTTAGAGCTTTGAGTTGTTTATTGTTAATCATTTATACTAGGTTGAGAAGAAATTAAAATCAATTCTGTTTTTTAATATTTTTTTTTTATCATTTATTTTGTATAATTCATGCCCCTACAATATTGTATAATTATCTTCTATTACTACTACTATCTACTTAATTTAAATATATTAAAATACTTAATATCTATTCATTATACTTAGAACTTACCCAAAATCAAAAATATTCTCAAATTAAAAAAAATATTCCTTATCTATTGTAATGCTGCTATTGTACTGGAATGAAAAAACTTTTAACGAGTAATATAGATTATGGTATAAGTTGTTGAATGCACTAATACAATTAATTTATCTTTTTACAATTATTTTAGTCAATACATGATTCAAAAATAATTTTTAGCAAGATATCAGCAAATTATATATATTTAATTAAGAAATTGTTAGTATCTTAAACCACAAATAAAAAAATATATTTGCCTTATTTCAAAATTTGATAACATTTTATACAATTTTTTCTTTAATGTTAAGATAAAGTTTCATATGATATTTCTTTTCCTTTTAGTTAGAATCAGGATTTTTTTAGACTCATCATAGTCAAATTAGTTTATTTATCGATTTTATTAATGCTTAGTGTTGACTTAAAAGTTTATTATGGTGTCACAATTACTTGATATATTTTTTTAATATTTATCAATTCAATGTTACGGATAGAGTTGATCACATTTAAGTAAAAGTAGGATGATAGCAATTGTAAAGAAGAAATATAAGGTAATTAGGTTTGTTAATACAATTTTGTTAAACTGATTGTGAGCTTACAAATTAATATAATTAATAAAATCTCAAGCAGGGAGTATACTCAGCTTTTTAATAAAAGTAAACTGTAGTATATTTCATTGAAATTATTCCAACAGTGTGAATTTTTATTCGAATGCAACAAAGCCTTAGACATTTTATTTTATACATAGACTTATTTGACTATTTATGAGGCATGAGAGTAAAAATAAAAATATATTCTCACCTGTCCACAGGCCATAGTTTCAGAGAGAACTCTCATATTATGCAATGTATTTTTTGCTGGTCCAGTTAGTGCTAAAATGAATGCATAGGCTACTAGTGCTTGGCGACCACGTTTACTGAAAAACTGTGGCAACAACAAGAAAACTATGCATCTGAAAAAATATATATGTTTTTAAATTATTTTTTATATAAATCTGGGAAAGGGTAATATCAATATGTACATTAAACACTATTAAGGCATTATGGTAACATATAATGTTCCATTTATTATGTTGTATAAATTGATTTTAAAAACTCAACACTAATGCTTGCAGCACCTCAAAAAACAAAATCAAAATAAGGTTTTCCAAAATAGATAGAACTTTACAGAATAATATAATTATTTTAATCTACTCTTTAAAAAAATATATGTTGTATTTAATTTAATAACTTAATTCCTCACCTTCATGTTCACATAAATTATGAATTAACTATAAAATTTCATTAAAACAAGAATAATGTGAGAAAAATAATTATCTATGCCACCTGATTAGTTAAGTGAATTGGTGAACACAACAACTTTGAAAGAAACTCAATGTTTAATTGTCTCTAGCATACTATGGCAAGAGAGTCAGAGATCTCTAGTTTTTTACTCAAATAGATGGATATTAGATTTATAGGAACAGTAGATCAGTTCTTGTAAGGAACCAATAGAAATATATTATACAATAAATGATACGGATATGTAAATACATAATAAATACTAAACTTAATGATCTTTTTACTGGAAGAGTCTTATGGAATTAAACTGGATTTAGTGAATGACACAATTCTTCCTTATTAAAATACAATAATTTATTTCATATCATCAGCAACGTTTCGAGAGATTTCCCCTATCTTCAGGCTGTTGTTACATAGTCATGCTGCAGCATAAATTGTAGATTTTGCAAGAATTTTATATTAATATTATTCATATGGTCTTCATTCATAAACATATTGTTATATTCTAAACTTAATGATCTTTTTACTGGAAGAGTCTTATGGAATTAAATTGGATTTAGTGAATGACACAATTCTTCCTTATTAAAATACAATAATTTATTTCATATCATCAGCAACGTTTCGGGAGATTTCCCCCTTCTTCAGGCCAGTAAAAAGATCATTAAGTTTAGAATATCACAATATGGTTATGAATGAAGACCATATGAATAACATTAACATAAAATTCTTGCAAAATCTACAATTTGTGCTGCAGCATGACTATGTAACAACAGCCTGAAGATGGGGGAAATCTCCCGAAGCGTTGCTGATGATATGAAATAAATTATTGTATATTAATAAGGAAGAATTGTGCCATTCACTAAATCCAGTTTAATAATAAATACTGTTTATGGATCCCCCATCCGCCTCAGAACTTTGGTTGGGCAGAAATATACTATATTATTAAAACTGAATAATGAAACTAAATTAAAAGGATGTTAAAATATTTTCATACTTACCTAACCTTATAAGAATAAGCCAAACCCAGGCTTAAAACCAAACCAAAAATTGAGCACATTGTAGTAGCAGATCCCAAAGGAAAATTTAGCTGGAGTATAAAGAAGATAAAAAATAGATACGTCAACAAAACTCCACCTGTTAAAATTAATTATTTAATATTGATATATTTGCTGTTGGGGGATTTACCCATTAAAAGGAAATAATTGGATGAGAAAATGAGAGAGAGTGAGCAAAAAAAAAATATATATCATTAGAATAAGGTCAGGGTTGCAGACAAGAGAAACAAACATATTTGTCGGTTGCCAACAGGTCTTCATTGGGGCTGTTATGATAAGTAAAAGAGTACAACAATGTACAATGGGATTTTTTTACCACAGCCCTGACCATCTCTTTCTAATTCACATACCCTCTATCATCTATTAATTTTTTTATGTTGCAGTAATTTCAATAAATCATTCTCTTTTTTTAAAAATCTTTTAATATAATAATTATAAAACTTAAATTAGCATATCAGTAGTGTGTTGGATAAATGCTAGAGGTTATTACGTACAGTGCAAAAGTAGCTGAGTAAAGTATTAAAGTAGCTAGCAAGTATTAAACAGTTTCCAAATTACGATAAAGGAAAGTTTAAATTGAATTCCATCATGCCCCAAGCAGAATCCTGTATATATTGATGCTTTGGTGATTTACTTTACATTAGTTTGTAATAACAAATTATTTGTATGTTTGTTACTCATACCAATCATTAAAAAATTGTCTTAATTTCCATTCCTATGGTTTTAATGACATTTGAATTATTGAAGTTACAATGTTCACTAGTTATTCATAAAATGATAAATACTCTGTTACACAGTTATTGACCAACTAACATTAATACATAGGTATGTTTTTGATTGACCATTACTATTAAAGTTTTCCTGTTTCAACTTTATTAACGATAATAAAAAAAAACATCAAAACAACATTTAGTTTCAAAAACTAACATGATGAATGTGATGTTGGAAACTAAGTGGATTCTCCCACATTTAATTGAATATTGAGTTTGAAGTTCCAAAGAATTTTCCGTTGGCTGTATAAAGAATTTTAATGATTTCATAACCATTTAGAAGTTATAGAAAATTTAAAAGATGGTCTACTTTTTCTTTGATTTTGGATCAATTTGAGATCAGCTCTCAAGTTGGTAATATAAATGTAGAGCAAGTAGCTTCCTTCATTCTGCCACTCTTAAGTGCTAACTGAAATATATTCAATATAATATAAAAAATAGATGAAATTTTCTTCATCTTGAAATCACAGCTGAAGAGGTTGCTCCAGTTTGGGTTATCAATGCCTCAAATGTAGGTAATACTTATTTTGAACTATTATTATAAGTTCTAGATTGCAAGTCACAAAAATTTAAGTTTGAATAGATAAACCGCAATTGATTTTCAAGATTACTTACTCAAGAAGCCTACTATACTTTTCAGAACATAATTTTCGTAAGTCCCTTGGGTGAAGAGATTTATTCTGAATTTCTCATATCTGCTATAACTAATTTTCACTTCGGCAGAACTTTTAAAGCAACATGGGCATTTTCTGAAACAAATAAAAATAATAAATTAAAGCTAAAAAAGTTTCAATTTCCATCAGTGTCATATTAAAAAGGCTTTACTTTTTGCACCAATCGCGATACTTGCTGAACCAAGTGTGCTTTCTCTGCTCCTCTTTCATAGAGTACTTCCTAGTTTCGATATAGTTTTTTAACTTGCTCTTTAACATTTGAGCTTTGATCAGTCTCAAGAAAAAAATCATTGTTAAATAATTCAATAACACTAATTAAAATATCTTAACCTTTCTTCGTAATTATTGATGAAAGGTTGGATGGAGTTGACTATGGAATATGATGCAAGGATCAGCTGTCGAAGTTAAAATAAAAATGGAGTTGAACCATTGGTAATCTGACTCAACGTCCCTTTTTCAGTAGGGCAGTCAATGTTGTCTTTCTGGCAATGTTTCTTGGTGTCCCTAAGATTTTTTGTAGTATACGCGAATGTACCCCTTCAGATGATACAGGAAAATCTTGGATATCCGTCCTGTGATTAACTGTTTTTTCTTTCGATCTTTTACTGGTGAACCGGAATGGTTATCAATTCCAATTCAATTCCACTAGATCCGTGCTGTATAAATCAGTAATCACTTGTTGAAATGGTTCGTAGGTTATAGACATTTCCTGGTTATACATTGTTATATTTATAATAAAATAGGATATACTTGAAATATTTTATCAAGGCTTTATACAACATTGAAGGAACATAGATTTAATTAACACGTGTATATATATATATATATATATATATACATATACATACATATACATACATATACATACATGTGATAGTTGTTTTAATAACACTACTTGTAATATTA
>NW_027107578.1:1954133-1963978 GCF_000696795.3 Halyomorpha halys | reverse complement strand
ATATATAAAATTAGAAACAAAAATAAAAATAATTATAAATTCATCGCAGACATGAATCACAATAAGTACGTTTTTTCAGTCAAGTAATGTATTATGCGCTATTCCTAAGTAGTGCTATTGGGATTCTTAGCTCGCCTTACTAGTACCGTCAGAAATTTTCTTATATATATACAAATTTCGGGAAATGCTTGTAATATATTGTATCTATGACTCAGTTTTGCGTAATCTGATTTTAGAAGTGTTATTACTAAAACGGATTCTAAAACACTGCCAAGATTGCATCTTATCGCACAGGTTACAACTGCAAACGATACTGGACTTTAACATCATAAGGGATGTGCCTTATGAACAATTATTTTTTATTATACTTTCTATTTATAATTTCTATGAAATAAAAATGAACTTCCTTTAACTTAATATCTTTATTGTAGTCTCAACCGCTTGTAATAATATCAGTTTCGGTTAAAATGTTTCCGTTAACTCAGATGCTACCAAAGTATCGGTACTCGTTTGGATACGATATTTTAATTAAAGTATCAACACTAATAATTGACTTTTACTGATCAATGACTAAAAAAAGAAAGAAATATAGGCCTGAAGGTAATAAGCAAAATATCTGATATAGTGCTCTCATATTATCTGAAGCACATTTCGAATGAAAAGTATCGATACCACCAATATATCGAATAGGAAGTTTTGTATAAACATCGCAAGTTTCAAACGAAAATTATCGACACTGCAACGTTCCTAATATTGTAATAGTATATTTGTTTTATCTTAGGGGTTTAATATATTCCGGCTAACGGAACGAGAACACTAGGGTCTTACAAAACACCTTGTACAAATGTGTGAAAGTAACTCAGGCATTGAAAGCAGATGTACAACGAGTAGAAAACTTGTAGCTAATTCGAATTTTATGGCTCCATTCTTCTTTCCACATGAACTGTAAGTGGCCGTTAGCAACCCTCCATAGTCCGAAGATCTTAAGGTATCTCACGCTGAAGCCATCTACCTAATCAGAGTCAGTGATGACTTGGTATGTATGAGACAGCTACGGTACTTATGTACCTTGTGTACAGTTATGTACTTATGAAAAAGGTAGAGTCGTTGCGATACTACCATAGTATCAATGCTCTTTTTTGTACGATGCTTTAACTAAACTGTTAATATCCGGTATTATGAATGAAAAGTAGCAACATTTCGATAGAAATAAATCCCTGAATGAAACTGTTGTACTAACCATGTAAGCCCCACCAGGCCGATCTGATATTAAATAAATAACAGTAAAATAAAGAAATCCCTGAGAAAGGACAGGAAAAAAAGTTATGTATAAAATAAAACTTTATTTACACAGCTCAAAAAATAATTTTTTATGCCAAAGTTGAAAGTGTTAGCACCAGAAAGAAAATTATGAAATGTATTACTGGTATTGAGATATTATTAGCAAAGATCTGGTACACATCGTATTGTACGCATGTTTTTGTAAATATTTTTTACAAGTTCCCATAGAAATATAATCACTTATTAGTTTTTCAAATGCTCGTTTAAAATATAATTAAAATATATATGAACTAATTTAATAGTACATTTATAAATACCGGTACAATTCTAGCAAAGATGCAGCAATATTCGTATATTACTTAAGAATAAATAAACTTATAGAATTATACCCTTATGTTTGTCATTTACTGATATAACAAATATTTAATTTAAATGATAAACGATTGTGTAATGATTTACCACGTTTTGTTAAATAGTGGTGGGAGGAGGGAGGGTGAATGTTGTTTATTTTCACGTGGGACTAATTGAGTTCCAATTAAACAATGAACAACGTGGTGGAACTAAATGGTTTGTTACATATTCTGTATTTGAACATTAAACGATCGATTCAATTCCATCAATGATTACACTACTGAAATTTAGTTTATCGAACCAAAAAAATATTAGCTTTGAATTTTTTAATAATAGAAGACAACTTGTTTTGAATAAAATATACTACATAGTTATTATATGCATAAAACATACATTTTATTTTACAAATATTGTTAGTAAAATTACTCTCAGACAACACCTGTTAGTTTCAGAACAAATAATCATGTGCTGTTAAACTTATACAAAATCAACCAACAAAATTCAAACACGTAAAAAAAAAAAATTCATCTCACTACACAAACAAAATGATTGCCACCACTGCGAGGCTCTTTAGCGACCGCTACTTGTACGATATTGGTCATATCAGCAGATGTTTCTTGCACTTGACTGCTAAGCGCAACAATACCCTTTGTAAGGAATATCCATTGGTCCATGCTTGGCCTGAACCTATAGAACCTGGATTCAACTGTGGCGGCGATTGCAAGGAGGGAAAAGCTCTTATGCTAGGAATATACAGTCATATGGACGACCCGGATGTAGTTCAAATAGCCTTGACTCGGACAATGATGAAGTACAATGAGTTCACTTGCGGAAAACTTCTGGAAACTTTAAGGCTAGCAGGTCCCTTTCCCAAGTTAGGTGAGGCCAGGTTATTGTTCAATATTGAAAATTCTTTTCCTATCGTAGCAGTCTGCGGTCTTGGACATGAGTGTTACGGTTATAACAAGACAGAACAGCGTGATGAAGCAAAGGAAGCGATTAGGCTTGCTGTGGGGGCAGGGTGTCGTGCAGTGCAGAGCTTAAGTGTTAACAAATTACATATAGAAAGTTTCGGCCACGCAGAAACTGCAGGGGAAGGAGCTGCATTGGCTCTCTGGATTTATCAAGATTTGAAAAATAAATTGAAGAAGAAGAGAGTACCATATCTTGGGCTGTATGACGATTGTGATTGGACTGGTTGGAATATTGGCTTGGAGAAAGCTTCTGCCCAGAACCTGTCCAGGCAACTCATGGAAACTCCAAGTAATATTATGACACCAACAGCCTTTTCTATAGCTAGTGTGGAAGCTTTAGTCAAAGTGGGAGTAAATATCGAAATTAAAACTAAAGAATGGGCAAGAGAGAACAATTTAGAAGCTTTCTTAGCAGTATCTAGAGGTTCTTATGAAAATCCTATTTTCTTGGAAATCAACTACAATGGCTGTGATCCGTGTTTACCACCAGTTGTTTTAGTAGGCAAAGGAGTTACATTTGACTCTGGTGGCTTGTGTCTGAAAAGTAATCAAGAATTAGTTCATATGCGCGGTGACATGGGTGGTGCTGCATGTGTAGTAGCTACTGTAAGGGCTTTGGCTTCCCTGAGAATCCCAGTCAACATCCGTGGTCTGATACCTCTTTGCGAAAATATGTTAGGAGCCAGCGCTGCTAAACCTGGTGATATAGTAAGAGCTATGAATGGAAAGACAATACTGATTGCCAACTCCGACTTTGAAGGACAATTAGTATTAGCTGACGCCTTATGCTATGCTCATAAATACAAACCCAAGTTCATTCTGGATGTAGGAACGATATCCAAGGGCGTTGAAACTGTTTTGTCGAACTCCGCATCTGCTGTGTTTACCAATGATGACAACTTGTGGATTTCATTAAAAGCAGCAAGTATTCACACAGGAGATAGAATGTGGAGGTTCCCCCTTTGGGAAATCTATGGAGAACAAATCGTACCTGCACATGTTTCATGCGATTTGACGAATTTACCCAATGGACACAATGGGTATACATGTACTATTGCTGCTTTTTTGAATAATTTTGTCTGTAATCATAAGTGGATTCATGTTGATACTTATGGTGTGATGTTAGAAAATGGAGAAACTCCATATATGAGAAAGGGTATGTCTGGTCGTCCAACGAGAACGCTAATCGAATTTCTTGCACAGTTTGCTTGCAAGTCCCCCGACAGTTGCAACCCATCAGACGGTAAAGAAGGTGAAAAGAAGTAGAAGTTTCTAAAGTCCTTTGCTATTGTAACATTTCTTATATCTTGTAACATTACTATTATATTGTACCATTGTATTGTTGTATATTAAAAATGTTTCATCTCAATTCATTCTTTTGATTAGTTTGTAAGTATTAAATTATTTGAAACTAATGTTAATGTTTCATTAATGATAATTCAGAGTAAATAAAATCAAAAACAAATATTTAGAAAAAACATTTTGTCACAATTTGTTCCAGCTAATTCTTCATTTTTTTTTTCCATTTTTCTGAAAAAAAGGAAAATAGGGATACTCCTTTTTTTTTTATTAGGTTTGTTAGACTTAGCTGTAAAACGAGTCTAAAGACTAAATAATTTTAACCTAAAAATTATAAGAGAGTTTTACAATATATGTAATTTGAAAATGTGCAATTTTTCAATATATTTATATTTACGGCAATATTTACTACCGTCTGACTCTTGAATGATGGATGATGCCAAGACACCTAGGAGGATGCTAGTAAAGAAACTTTATGGGCAAAGACGAGTTGGTCCACCAAACGTTAGATGGGAGGACGGTGTTGGTAGTCTCTTGGATCTGGAGATGGAATACTGCATTACTTTTACTATTAAAGTTCGCCAGTAAAGTACTATCGACAGTGTTACAATACAGTCACGACAGTAAAATTTCAGTATTGATGGTTATACTAAGTTAGTGAATAACACTTACCACATACGGAAAATCACGGTAGTTTACTGTCAAGGCATATATATATATATATATATATATATATACATATACATACATATACATACATATACATACATGTGATAGTTGTTTTAATAACACTACTTGTAATATTAACGATCACGCCAGAACCAGTGCGAAAATATTGTCCCAACAGTAAAACTGTTGTGATAGTTAATGTTGTCATAACTGTAACTATAAAATAGTTACACCATGGTAGTGGCAAACACTTTGGCCGTATAACGGAAACTACGATAATTCACTGTTATGACTTATACATGAGATAGTTAACGTGACAGTTGCTTCACTGGCATTACTTATACTATCAGCTATCATGCCAGAGCATAAGTGACAATACAATCACGAGTGTAAAAATCATACAGATACAGTTATAACAATTCTCCAAAAGCGAGTAAAATAACGGAAACTTGTCGGGTAAAACGGGTCCTTTTTGATCGGGAGAACCAGCAGCACTGCTCTATTGGTTAATGCCAGCGAAGATGCTGGCAGCCTCATAAGAAAATTTGTTGAAATCCTTGCTAATTAGTGTACCTATTAATTCCTGTACTATTCTTAATTTTATAAGATTTTCTGGTTTTAAGCAGGATGATTTGCAAACAGGTATCTTGTGAAAAAGCATTGTTAGGCTAGCATCTTAACAAATTGTCACTAGAATCTGTGACCCTAGTCCCCATTTTAGTTTCATTTACTGACAATGAATAGGACCTGGGAATCAGCTATAGTTTGCTTAGCAACCTGTGTCTTGTTCTGTTGACTGGAAATGCATCTCGTCCAGTTGCTGTATGCACCTACTCCTTCTTAGAAAGTTCATTTTTTTCCATTCATACGGAGTGACTTTTGCTGGTAATACCTTTGAAAGCTACCAAACGGTTTCACAATTGATTCAATAGGTTTCGTTGAATTGAATATGCTTCGTGAATTACGCATTATCCTTTACTTAAATACCCCCTTAAAATTCAATGGTCATATGATATTGTTGTCCCCATTTTAATATTGTTTGAATTAGAGAAAATTGAGTGTAATCGAAATCATGGCTTTGTTGAACTTTCCGGTCAGCATGAGAGACAGTAAAACAAAATGTTCAAGTTTCTTGTATAACAGGCAACGAATATAAACATCTATATCTGGAGTATTATAGTTTTCCGAAGTTCAAACAAATGGTGAAATGCTAGAAAACGAATGAAGTATTTTTTGTTGTCAATTTACCAAGTGATGTTAGCCGTGTAACAGTGACCTACAAGATAAAATATTACCTTCGAGAGTAAAAATACTAATCTTTTAATAATTTTAATTGCATCAGAGTTTTTAAAGTTTTAACTTACACTGATTTCGAATTGGTGAACGTAGAAAAAGCCAGAATTATTTAAATGAAACACAACTATCTTTGTTTGGTTTACATGATTCTAAGCATGGAAACGAAACCATGTTCATAGAACTAGCTCTAGAGTAATCTTTCTTCACAGGAAGAGAAAAAAATTCTATCAGAATCTGTAAATGTAATATCTAGGCATTCACTAAGTAGCTTTTTCTTTCTTTATGCTTATTTAAAATCATTGAGAATATTTCACTAGATCCAAATTTCTCCGTTTTAAAAATTAAAAATAATTAAAAGTAAACTAATGAAGAATACCTAAATATTTAAAAATTTTCATATCTTTTTAAGTGATTTCACTTTAAAAAACCTTAAATATTGACAACTTTTGGAAGAAATTACAGTGGTATCATATTATCACCTAGAAAAGAAGATTCCCAATCCCACTAGTTCTAGGAGGATAATCCATTCAACAAGCGGAAAATCTGTTAAACCTAGTGAGTTTTGCTACTAAAGCACGAAATAGCGGAATAAGAAAAACAAAATGGTATTTTCGGCTCACTATATCCAATATGAAGTTATTTATATGTAATTAACTATCCAAATTACGTCTAATTATACTGGGTGAAGAACACACCAATTTCAAATTAAATCTTTACTTCATTATGTTTTTTTTTTCAATCTGAGGATATAAATTTTTAATTGGGATGTGTTGGTAGTCAACAACGTTGTCATTACTATAATTATTTCTTTTGATTTCACACATTGAAGTTTTTGACGATACAAAAACCCCTTTAACACACAAAAATAAAATTACTTAACTGTTTGACATCATTTCTCACAATCATCCGATGATTTGCACGCAAATTGGGCAATGAATTCAATCAGAGTTCTTGTGGGACGGCCTGACATACCTTTCCTCATATAAGGAATGTCTCCATTTTCCAACATCACGCCGTAGGTATCAATGTGTATCCACTTTTGACCACATATAAAATGTCTCAAGAAAGCAGCAATGGCGCAAGTAAATGCATTATTGCCATGTGGAAGATTGGATAAGTCACAAGCAACATGATTCGGAACAACTTGGTCAATATAAGCATCCCATAGGGGAAACCTCCACATCCTATCTCCAGTATGAATGCTTGCTGCTAATATTGAAGACCAAAGTTCTTCATCATTACAAAAAACAGCAGATGCTGAGTTTGATAAGACAGATTCAACACCTCTAGATATTGTTCCAACATCGAGGATGAATTTGGGGCTGTACTTATGTGCATAAGATAAGGAATCTGCCAATACCAATTGTCCTTCATAGTCGACATTTGCAATTAATATAGTCTTACCGTTCATGGCTTTGACAACATCACCAGGTTTGGCGGCGCTAGCTCCAATCATATTTTCACAAAGTGGGATGATTCCGCGCACGTTAACGGGAAGCTTCAGAGAAGCGAGAGCCCTCACCGTTGCAATGACGCAAGCAGCTCCTGACATATCCCCTCGCATGTGGACCATTTCCTGGCTAGACTTCAGACACAATCCACCCGAATCGAATGTTATTCCTTTACCCACTAAAACTATTGGTGGCAGACATGGATCACAACCGTTATAGCTCACTTCTAAAAACACAGGTGGTTCAAAGGAACCCTTGGCCACTGCAAGGAAAGCTTCCATGTGATTCTCTTTAGCCCATTCTTGAACTTTTATTTCAACATTGACACCAGTTTTGCACAATGCCTCTACAGCACTGAGAGCGAATGCAGTAGGCGTCATTATGTTGCTTGGAGTTTCCATCAACTGCCTGGCCAGGTTCTGAGCCGAAGCTTTCTCTAGACCGATTTGCCAGCCAGTCCAATCACAGTCATCGTAAAGCCCTAAGTAAGGCACCCTTTTCTTTTTACTTTTGTTCTTCAAATCTTGATAAACCCACAATGCCAGAGCGGCACCTTCTGCAGCAGATTCAGTGTGACCAAAGCTCTCAATGAACAACTTACTCACATTCAGATTTTGAACTGCTCGACAACCCGCCCCTACTGCTATTCTTATGGCTTCTTTAGATTCGTCCCGTTGTTCTGTTTTGTTATAACCGTAGCATTCGTGTCCTAAACCGACTACTGCTAACACTGGAAATGAGGGTTCTATATTGAAAAATAATCTTGCTTCACCTAATTTAAGCAACGGGCCGGATACTTTAAAGCTTTCCATAAATTTATTGCAGGTGAATTCGTTATATTTCATGGCTGTTTTAGTTAGTGCAATACTTGGGTTATCAGGGTCGTCCCAGTGTGAGTAAAGCCCTATCACAAGAGCTCTTCCATCCTTACCTTCACAGTTATTCGGCGTAAAGGTTGAATCCGGGGGCCAAGCATCTACTAATGGTATCTCTTTACAAGAACTACTCATTAAACAAGTCCTATTGTATCCATTCCTATTTATCCTCAGGTATTTACATAACTTGAACTCATTGCTTAGACATCCATTATAAAACATTTCTAGGAGATTATAGTAAAGATATTAAAATTTTGTTTTGATTAATGTTTAACTATGATTTTAACATTGAATTATTTAAAACTATTTAAATAACCTTCATTATCATATGTATTTGGAATAAAACCATAATTGACATTTGTAATCGTGATTTTTTATTTACAACATAAAATCGATTAGAGACCACTGTTCATGTTCGTTTTATATTGTCTTTTGAGTTGGTTTAAAGTACAAAAAATGGAATAATAAATTTCAAATCTGGTGAGGTAGAAGAGAACATGTGAAATTGTATTTAATAAAGTCTATTGAAATTGCTGAACGATTAATTGAAAGTAGGTTTCTGTTTTTAAAAAAATATTGACCTGTTCCATTGTGTTAACTATAATGGTAATCGATTAGTCTAATAGTCAGGGGCGTAGGCAGGATTTCACCAAGGGGGGAGCAGATCTCCAATCATTACTTTTTAAATTATAATTAGCTATAATCACAATAAATTATTGAAAATCGAGCTTAAACTTAATCATTGTACATAAATACATTTAGCACACACTGTAAATACAAAAAAAAAGGTAATGAAGAGGTTTGCACTGAGGGCATCAGCTTTCTGGGATTGCTGGCAAAAATATTAAAAACCTCTTTACCTGATTTAACGATGGTTGCCTTCTTTGATTTATTTTCAACAAACATACTGAGATTATTAATATGGAAAGCTATAAGTTATAATAGGAATAGTGGAATCTTAAAAAAGGTTCTTTTTTATTGGTTTATTATTTTTAGAGATAATTATATGACGAATAGTTGCGCTCATCGAATCTTACAATTCTTACCGAAGAATCGATATCTATTCATCTTGTCCCTTTAAAGGTTTGGTTGGGATCCGTGAAGATGTCAACTCAACAATGTTACTTCACTAATTATTGACTGTTTCCAGAAAGAAATCATTTATCAAATAAGTACATTATTTTCTTAATTTTTTTCTTTTACTTGGATCACAAAAATCTAGGGGGTAGCCCTGGCTCCCCCCTGCTCCCCTGTATCTATGCCCATGTTAAGCGGATTTTTAAAATGATGAGTATGGAAACGTATCTTCAATAACTAGAGAAAAAACAATTACTTACCCAGGGGTTAAAAAACAAAACCTGGATAACATAAAGAAATTCAATCTGAACAAAAAAGCTTCAACAATAAATGTTTTAGCATTAATAATCGATTATATACAATTCTAACCTATATCTGGTACTGCAGCCAACGTTTGGTTGTTAGTATGGGAGGGGTGAGAGGATAGAAAGGTGGCATAACCCAACCTCCTTAAAGAAGCCAGCAGAGTGGTCACTCCCCACTCAGTAAATAAAAATTATAAATAAGAGGCACAAAGTGCAAAAATAATACCCTATATAATATCTTAATAATACCCAGGCGAAAAATTGGTA
>NW_027107578.1:1940549-1954008 GCF_000696795.3 Halyomorpha halys | reverse complement strand
TATATATAATGAGTGAAGAGTGAAAATAAATAAAATAGGAGGGTAGGAAACAAACTTACCTCTCTCCTATGCAAGAGTGAAGCCAAGGAAGTTGGCTTAACTCCTGGAGGGCTTGTTATGTTGATGTAAATAGGGATTTTCCACAAGGATGTGATTATCTGTCAATCCGTTCATTAAATAGAAAATGTAAGCTTAGAAGTAGTAAATGCTATTTCCAAAAATGTAGTTTATTTATGCATAGGTCTGGCATTCAATATGAATATTAAGGATAAAGTATACTTACTGTTCTTAAAAGTAAGGACTGGCAATAAATTAAATTTTCATTTATTTGGTCAAGTTTTTAATTTATGTTTTCTCAGAACATTTATTTAAATTTATTTCTTTTAAAGAAAACATTGAAAAAAAAGTTTAATGCAAATAAATAAATAATTACCGTGAAATGAATGTCATTTTGTGTTACAATGTTTAGTTGTTTTTGTTCCTCATCTAATAATTCTTGTAACTTGTAGTATCTACCTACCATTTATTATATCTCTGAATTACCAAAATTATGACATTGAAATATTTATGCATTGGTTCAAAACTGCGGGACATTAATTTAAGTAGTTTAGTCATTTCATATAATTTAGATACATTAATATTAAAATATTTCAGGTGTAATATTTTCAATAGAAATAAAGTAAGAATGAAGAATGAAGAATCATATTCTGATAAAATTCTCAGATTAGTAGAATGGCTTCAATACAAAATTATAAGAGTAAGAAAATGTGATTGTGATTTGTGGCAATCTCTTGGTTATTTTCAAGAAAGGACAGAGTACTTGATAATTTAACTTTATCACATTTGTACTTTATTATTTCACTTCTAACAAAGTATTAATTTGGTGAATTCTGCTCAATCCCTAATAACCTATGGCAATGCCTATAAAAAGGACTTAATAAAATTTATTCATTTTTATTGGTGATTATTTCATGAGCTATTTCAAATTTACTAGTTGAAGAGAATTTCTGAGACCGAGAGATGGAAAAATTACCTTATGAATCTGCATTTTCTAAACCATTCTTTTCATTTTTGTTAGAGAACAACCTCATCTGATTCTGAGCCTCTCTGTTGTGTTGTCATTACATGTTATCTCATTCCACCAATTTATCAAGAACCTCATATTCATATTTAGAAATCCATCTTCCATTATGTTCATCTCTCATTTTGTAAACAAGATAACTTTCTTAAATGTACATTTTTTCCTCACCAGTGATCTTACTAACAGGTATATTTAAGATTACTTAGTGTTCCCGCCCCCTTGGTAGCACTGGATGGAACGTAGAAATGAAGACTCTTAACTTGGCTTACACATAAAATATTTTTCAGAACGTACCTTTCATTTCCCTCGCATGGACCTCCTGGTCTAATCATATGTAACTAATGATAATCGTAATCTTGCACAACTTCTGTGAAGACATTAGAGCTCTTCAGAAATACATGGTCTTGCTCTTGATCCAATAAACCACCAGACTTTTACTTTTTTATTCCTGCATTTAATTGCAGTCTTCGAGGGCTATCATCTACAATAGTGTTTTCCAAAGTATGATACTCATAGCTCCAGGGGTATAGGAAGAGTTTCATACTGTAAGTGCTTCTCAAAGATTTAACAATTAGTGTCCATAATATATAAACTAATTTTATAAAGTGCCAATTCAGATGTTTAAATTTCTATTTTGGTTATGAAAATTCAACTTTCCTAGAGAGGTGTCTGTTGGCCCTAAATTTCAGGCTGGGACATTTCAATACTTTTTGTAGAAAGAGATGTCTGTCGAAGAGAGCTGTCCGTTAGGAGAGGTTACACTGTATGAGTATTATCTTTTTGACAAGAGGTACTACAGATGGGAAAATTATGAAAGTGGATGTCGAAAGTTTGGGAAACACTGATCTACAGTAACTAATAGATGGTGAATTAATATTTAACTATTAATCACAGCTCCTAAATGAAGCAGATCTTATACCTATTTGAGCTCATAGTTTTTCCTCACCATTTACCTTGGGAAATCATGTCCTGAACTTATTTTCATAAAACAATTTTACATCCTTACTTGACTTAACAAATTGGTGGTGATCTGGAAGTTCTGTGCTGACAAGGTCTCCAAGACTGGTTTAATCAATGGTTTGATGTTTGCTATGAATATTGATTTTCAATAAAGACTAAGATTGATGTGGATGAAGGATTATTTTTTTTTTTTAATAATTTATTTATTGATATTTACAACTGTATACATATATAAACATCAAGGAAATTTGCTGTAAGTGATATTATGACATGATAAAAACATGTGGAGAATCTACCCATTGATAGAACTCCAAAAACATTTCTAAAGGAGAAGATCTTGAGGCCATCTTCTTTTCAAACGTCTAGGAGGATTATTAAATAGTGAAGGAGAAGCCAGGTTAGAAACGAGTTGGTTTGGGTGGTTGAGAAGTTTATTATGGAAGGATTGGTATCTGGTTCTGGCCAAATCGGCAACATAGGGGACATTGAGGTCCTGATGGATGATTTGATTTGTGACAAAGTAAGGAGCATTAAGGATTTTATGAAGGATTTTGGACTGTAAGGATTGGATTTGAGAGGAATTAGATGGTTTAGTGGAGCCCCATAGCTCAACTCCGTATGTCCAAATAGGCCTTATAATAGTCATGTAGATCAGTCTTTTGTAATGGATTGGAAGTTTGGACCGTTTGTCTAGTAAATGTTGTAATAGTCGGAGTCGACGAGCAGTTTCCTGTCTTTTCAGTCTTGTATGAGGATTCCATGTCAGTCGTTTGTCCAGATTTAGTCCTAAGTAACGGATCTGTTCAACAGGAATGAGTGAGGGCAAGACGTAAGTTTGCGACAAAGGGTAAATGTGATTTGGTGGGATTTATTGGAATTTATTTTAATCCTCCAGTTTTGGCACCATTCTTCGAGGGTGGTGATGTGGGATTGGAGGGATTGGGATACAATGGAAGGATCATTATTCACTGACAATAGGCATGTGTCATCGGCATACGTGGTGAGAATAGTGTTAGGATGGGTTGGGATGTTAGCTGTAAAAACTGTATAAAGGATAGGACCAAGGTTACTACCCTGAGGTACACCAGCAGACTGAGGAAACAGGGATGAATAAGCGCTGTTGTGATTTACTTGAAATAACCTGTCTGAGAGATAAGAATGGATAATGAGATAATATGTAGGGGGTAGGAATTTACGAATCTTGTATAGCAGTCCTGGGTGCCAGACTCGATCAAAAGCCTGTTCTACATCAAGAAAGACTCCCGAGCAGTACATTCCACGCTCCAATGAAAACGAGACTACATCGACCACACGATGGCATTGCTGGATAGTGGAGTGGGATGTTCGGAATCCAAACTGGTGATCTGGGATTATGCGGTCGGAATTTTGGAATGGATGAAGGATTAAAGTAAAAAAAAAAGTTTTTTTACAGTATTAAGAATACCGTACTTTCTTAATAAAGTTTTGGTCAAAATGTTCTGGAATTCTCTTATTTGATTTTGTAGACAAATCCTTTATATTAAATTATTAGAAAATAGTTGAGAATTACATTTTTAATAAATTAATTTCTGATATATGAAATTGATGATTTGATGAAAAAAGGATGGATCTTCATCCAGGGGGAATCAGACTTCAATTATAATTAACAAAAACTAGTATTCATTAGCACAAAATTCCTGAGAATGCAGCTGCTTCCTGTTTACACCTTACTTTCCATTGTTTAATGCTAATAAATGATAAAAAAAAATCAAACTTCAGGAGAAAGTTATTGAAAGATATTATTAAATTATCATAAAAGAAAAAAATGAGCCAAAGTTATGCCTCAAGAATATGAGAGCTAAAAAAAAAAAAAAAAAAGATGCAAGTAAATCGACAAATAACATACAAAAATTAAATAAATAAACTATTATCAAATTTTACTATTCAGATCCCATGTGAATAGATCACATTTCACTTTAGTACTTAGTCATGAAAAGGCACACAGTTGTGGAAAATGAGAGATAAAATTCCAGGAGATAAGATTTTCTTGTCTCCTATTTAATTTCTTATCTCTTTTTATTATAAAAGAATAAAGATAAACACATGAGATAACAATGATAACAAGAAGTGTATGATTATGTTAACACTCATTCATTGGAAATGTTAATAATAATTTGCTATTGAATGTTGTAAAGAGTAGGCATCAAATGTTGTTAACAATTAGACGGCCACAATGCTACACTTAACTAAAAAATTACAAAAACATGTGGATAATTTCCTTTTGCAGAAAGCTATGAATTTTAAGATATTAAATGGCTATAAATTTATGACTTTCAGTATTTTAGTACATCCAGAGATAACTGTAAATATAAGATAATTAGTTCAGAAAAAGAGGCTGTTGGTGAACCATTTTCAATTATTTTAAGAAAGTCAGCAGTCCACTGTTTAGTGTACAAAGACATCAACTGTGTTCGGTAAAGGATCCCTCTCTCTAGCCTATAAACTAGGTTTCTCTGGACTTTCCAGCTTATGCTGTCTCTCACTTTGCGAATTTAAATAATTTATTTTTACCTAAATTGACTTTGGATATCTTGGCCCTCCTTTTATACCTTGTATAACCAAATATATTTCTTGTAAGTACATTAATTATACGCAAATAATATCTTTAATATTTCTAAATGTATTATTTGAATAAAAAAATATTACAATTGAATCTTCTGATCCACCAAAAGCTAACATCTTATACGTAGTATCTCTCGATGAAATTTTCAAACTCAAAGGAATCACTAGTGCAATCATAGCATTCATCTAAGATCCAACAGGGATTTGCTTCCTTAGAGAGGCAGCGAGTAATGATACTAGTTAGTTTAACAGACTTTTCATCCCCTCTCTAGATAAAAATGTACTATTATTTATCTTTGCTTCCTCTATGGCTCTCTTCTTTCCTATACCTATAAAAACATAACTGAGAGGTCATACTTCTCTGCCATTTCTGTTCTTTTTACAAGGTCTACAGCTACACCGAATAACTGTAGAACTAGATACCTTATCAAATGTAAGTGGATTTCTAACAGAAAACACTTACTACAACTTCAAGGACTTAAAGCGAATACCTTTAGGACTTACTCTCCGCTATGCAAATGTATGAGAATAGATTATGGATTGGATTGTCTATTCTACAAGAATTTATGGTGCATACCTGTAAAATTTTCTGATAGTAGTTGATCTTCCAATCACATCTGATCCTCTCTGTTAATTAACCTCTTATCTAGCTAACTTATCATAATTGAATTTGTATAATCTGAAGTCTTTTACTGTTACTGCAACTCACCTCTTGAATTAGTGCCTGGACTCACTATATATATTACCTGGATAATTTAAATATTCAGTGTTCCCCATAAAATCTATCTTCAACTTCTTATATTACTCAAAAGGAACCATCGGGCTTATTATATTTCATGATCTCAAAACAGCTACAGTTAATTAGCTCCCAATATAGACATTAAATCCCACCATCTTAGGACCTAAACTCTTGTCTCTCTTCATCATCAAGGCACTACAACCCATGTATCTTAAGGTATTACTGAGTATTTAATAACCTTTATTTCAAACTAAGCTTATTAAAGGTTCTATAATTTAATAAATTACTATTAATAATTACAATTTATATCATCAAGTCAGGATTTATATCAAAGCATGTTGTTTTGTTATTTTATTAATATATTATTACAGATTAGCCTCAGTTGTTATCTCTATTTGATCCGTTAGCTCTCTTGCCTCTCAGTATTGAAAATATCCCCTGTTTCAGTTTCATTTAAATTTATTGTAACAACTCAGAGTATAAATTGATTGTGGCATTATGGCAGCAGGATATTGTTTTCTGTTTTTTTTTACTGCGGCATTTTCTATCTTTCAAAACTCAGAATTAACACAACAAATCTTTTATTTTCTATAAATACAGTACATGTATGTCATAACACAATAAACGAATACAATCTTACAAAGACATTACTAACTTTGAATATTCTTTTAATGTTAAGGTTTTGTTTTATACAAAACTTTTTACAATATATATTTATTTACAATTGAACAATTACTGCCAGCTGCAACATCATATAGTAACATTCATCTATAATGAAAATGTAACATTTTAATAATACATATCATTGAACAAACTATCTCATCATGTAACTCTAGTCATTTTCTCAATGACATAAGTGGTTTGGTAGTTTAGCCAATAATTTGTTCATAAACTTTTATAAATAACATTTTGATTTATTAACAACATTCATAGACATTATTTTTATTGAATCAAAAAAGTTGTAGTGATTCATTTGTAGAGAAATAAATTTACAAAAATAAGATATATATATTTTCTAGTACACATTTTATTTGATTAACTATAGATATTAAATTAAAAGTTGTATTAAATAGAATCATGCCATCATCAAATAGGTTCTATTAAGGCTTAGTTCTTTTAATTGTAGATTATTAAGATTTTTTTTACTATTTTCTCTAATTAAAGTCTATTGAATTATGTATTAGGTTTTATATTTTGATGCTCATGAACAACTTTCAGCATAATTAATAGTTTTATATTTAGAATAAATATTTATAGTTTTTCAACCTAATGATTAAAATTATGATGAAAATGTTTTTTTTTTTTGTTTTTTTAAATATTTAGTTAATCTGGGACATTGAAAATCAATGCATATGTGGATTTCTTCAAATGTTCTTGTCAGCCAAATGGGACTCATTGATTTATATCAGTTAAGGCTACACGAAAGAATAAAATAAAAATGGGAAAAGAATTTAAAATAAACGTAAAAAACCCAAATGTATATAAATACTGTTTCAGATTAACCAATTAAGCACGTTACCTAATTTTAACTTTTTTGTTCAGATATACACAATCACTGTAAGTAAATAAAATTTATACTAATAATATAAGCATATTTAAAATCATGGCATGATCCTCAAACAACTAATTAATAGTTAATGTTTTTTATAATATTCTGAAAAATACACTTAATGTTTGTGTAAACTTATAAATAGTAACCAATACACATAACGTTTTTAACTAAGTTTGACATGTACAATTTTACAATTTATAATTAAAGATGTATATGTTTAGGTCTATGAATATTTATCCTAAGAGGTCTCTTTTTTTGTGCAAAATTGCATCCCTGGAACATATCATTTTTCCACACATTATTATAACATATATATCACTCTCTAGCCCATGACCTGTACATCTTAGTATTCACTAATATCATGTATATATTATCATTATTTTTAATACAAATATTTACAATTTACCACCATAAAAAAAAACAAAAATGAAATTCAAATGTTGAGTATTGTCCAATTCAAACTGGATCGTTGTAGTTCTATGTACACCATTTACCATCTCCTCAGTTTTGGATTTACACAGCCAAAATGTAGACTCTTGCATACCCTAATTTAGGCCCATTTTCCCCGAAACATTATTCGGCACACTGCATATTTCTCTTATAATTATGTTAATATTGAAAAGGCGATATAATTTATTTATTAATATAGAAATTCTCATATGAGCACTATGTTTAGATTACATCAATTAAAACCTTAATTGTTTGTAATATTATATAATACATTTGCAAATTACCAAATAAATTCATAATTTGTTGTACACAACATAACTTTTTATGACACTCATTTACAAAGTTAGGAAAACCTAGAAGGAACCTAAGTATAGATAGCCATACAATTATGAATTAACTTAATTATTAATATTTAGTATATACTCTATGCAGCATTGCAAAAATAATTTTATATTTATTTTTTTAATTTTTAATTATAGATTATTTCTCAGTGGGTTATACTCATAATATTATAATAAAATATGTCAAGTCCTTTGAAGATCAATAATGCTTAACACTTATAAGTTTTAAAATGAATTATCAGATTCTATCAAAAGAACTATCAGTTTTGTGGATAATATTTATAAAATATGAGTTAATACGTCAACCAATTCTGTAGCAATGAATTTTAATTTTTAAGAGTATATCTGTCCTCATATTTCTTATGAGGTTTATGATTATCCATTTCCTGTCTATCTGAAACTTCCAAAGCTTTTTCAGAGCCCACTAGATCAATGAAGGGTTAATTACACCTTTTGTATACCTTGAACTGTTCTCAAAAGTCAAGGGTTTAAAGTTTGCCGAACAATACACAGTATCTTTCAGGAATGAATCTCCTTTCAACTCAAAACTGTTAAGAAAAGATAATTAGAAAAACCTGTTCATTGGTGAAATCACGTAGATTTCAAGAACCATACATTAGTTCAATTTTATTCTGAAAATTTTATATTTACTGTGAATGAATATGACAAATGTATTGATGGCATTTCTTAACCATAATGTATTGATGGCATTTCTTATCCATAATGTAATGATGACATTTCTTATCCATAATGTATTGATGACATTTCTTATCCATAATATATTGATGGCATTTCTTATCCATAATGTATTGATGGCATTTATTATCTATAATCACTGCTGAACAAAATTGTTTCAGGATAAACATAGAATATTTTTGCATTTACTCAAAAACCATAAAACTAAATGTTGATAAAATTAGCCTGTATTTTTACTGAATCAATTAGGTATTAATTTAGGAACTACCTTAAAATTTGTCCATTATGTTCAATACATTCAATATACCTTAGTGGTTTAAAACATCATAAGTTTCTGATAACTTGAAAACTTTTGTATCAAATGTTGTTTAAACCCTATTGAACATTCATCGGATGAGTTGCCATAACTAGAAGTGTATTGTGAATCAAGGGTGGCTGTGATGAAAGAATATTAAAATCTCTCAGAAATTTATTCCTAATTTTTTTAGCATCATATCATTTTTGGATGTAATATGCATTAAAGGCAAGAGGAAGAAATATTTTTTGTTCAAATTAAAATTTCTAATATTAATTGGAATAATATTAAATTCCAAGAAGTAAAAACATAAGTTTTTTTTTTATTTTATTATTATTTTGTTTTATATGACAATACTTTAAAATGCCAGAGCAGTATTAATTAATATCAATTTGGATAGTAGGCCTTCTGTTAACAAGAGGTCCATTATTTTTTCTTTTTTCAGTTTTTGAAGTCATATAAGGCTTTCAGTCATAAAACAGGTTAATTGACAAAATGAAAACATGTGGGAAGTCTTTAGAATAAGTTTTGGGAAGTTTTGAGAATAATATTTGGTACTTAGCTCCAACAAAAAACACAAAATTATATTACTTAATTATTTTGAGGGTATCAGAAAACAAAAAGAATTTTACTAACTGCTACTCCCAATATATTTTAGTGAATAATAAAAAATAATAGAAGAGAGGTAACATATTGATCATAAAACAAGGTTTTTGACATCTAATGTGATAAAAGTTGAGTGTAGTAAAAAGGTTCTGTTATTGTGTAAACACATTTTGATGTGACTGTGATTAATGTGAAATAACTTCACTGCCACTACAAGTACTGTCAACTATCATGCAAGACCTATTGTGACAATGCGGCTATGGCAGTGGATACTATCATGACAGACCTAGAGTGTGTATTAATTAATATCAATTTCAGCAGATACCGTGTTCACTTTATTAAAAATTTGTATTTGAGAAAATATACCGAAACATTAGTAATTGATTCCAAATTATAAATTGTGTACGTGTTTTATCAAGTACAGTTATCACATACTTGACTCTAAGGTGAAAAAATAAAATTTAAAAATCTACTTTTGTGAAGTAGGTTAAGTGACGATAAGTTTCTTCTACAAATACAATGTTTACTTCAAACAGGTCAAGAAGTACTGGAATTTTTTCTTATCTCTTTTTGAGAGTAAATTTGCTTGCATTTATACACAAAACTATAATCTGAGTCTTTAGCATTGCTACCGCCAAAAGAGCTGTTGTCAGAACTGCAACTGGCATCGAAAATATTGAATTAAATTTTCTTATTATTAAGAAAAGACTTTGCCAGTTACATTGTTTTAACTTCAACCAGCTATCACATCTCATAACTTAATGCCAATATTACAGTATGAAAACAAAGAAGAAATTTCCAACACATTCTTTTAAAACTGTGAAATCAGCTTTAAGGAATCAGTTATTAACAAAACTTCAGTTCCCAAAAAAATGTCAGATTCCATGTTTTACAACCAAATGCCTCATATAATTTAGAAAGATGGAAAAAATATTTGAAATAAAAAATGAGAACCAAATATCTTGATCAAAATTTAATACACGAAAAAATTAAGTGATTAATAATAATATTAATATTGTTATTTGATGATAATAATAATTAATCTGATGTTCAGTATCTTTAAACATAGGAAAGCTCAACATAAGCTGACTATTGCTGTATTGAATAAATCGTAATAATCTATTGGAAAATGGAATATAAAATATCTTTTATTAATCTATTTCTTACTCTTTCAAAAAAATGTAGTAAAACAAAATTAGTTTTTCAAGAATCTTAGTTACTATTATTTTTCTTTTCAAAAACTGACTCTTTATTTAAATGTTTACCCACTTTTGTGGCTAGATAGATAATATTTCTGAGTTCAATCCCATAGGGAAATTTTCTAATGAAAAGCAAAAAATGTTTCTACTTAGTTCACTATCGAAAGAATAAAATAAAATACTATTAATAACCAAGTTGGCAATTTTGAATATTTTTAATACCTTTGCCATCAGTAGTTCAACAAAGATATTTCATTTAAAGCATAAAGACATTAAAGCATAATGTTAAGTCATCTGAATATGTCACACCTGACAATTTTAGAGTTTTTCTTAAATGAATTTTACTTTATTTACTTGTTATTATTATTATATTTTGTTTCGCCTATGCATGGATTTTATGTTTTGATATATAGGCATTTTTCAAATCTACAACAAAAATTTATGTTAATAATGAAAAGCTACATATTCTGGGAAATTAATATATTTGATATTTTTCCTATTTCAAATTAAAATGGATATAATTATAATTAATTGTTTATACCATCTCCGTTACAGATTAAAGTTGAAATTAGTGTTTAAAATTACTAAATGCTATTGCAAGATATATCCATAATAACCATATACAATAATATTCGAGTATCATACCAGTAATAACATTCTTTTTTTAATGACAATTTTTAAGATAAACTTGTGATATTATAACTGAGGCATCACTGTTGAAAAGAAGGTAAGTATCAAATTTTTGAAAAGTATTTTTCTGCTGATTCAATGGTTTGTTTCTAGGCCAATTGAATGGAAAATAAGGCCTAAACAGTTTTTTTTCCTGTATAATTCCATTTTTGGCACATACTACCTTTTCAAAATAATGCCTCAATTATTTTTCAGAGAGAAGGTACAGATGTTTTACATTTAAATTTATGCTACAAACAAGAAAAAAAAAATTAGGATATTTAAACATTTAAAATGAGATATATTTTATAAATTCACAAAAATAATTTTAAAACAGTATTTTTAATACATACATTGTAAATAATTAATTAAAACACAATTAGAAAAAAATCTATTTTAGAATTGAAAATGTACAGAGCTGTAACGTGATCTCCAAAAAAAAAAAAAAAAAGTAAAATGAAAAGTGCGTGCATTGAATTGATTACAAGAAATTTTAACTAACGAATACTCTAAAAAAATGTTTTTATGGTTAGGATTGAGGCATGGAAATGGAAAAGGCTGTAAGTGCCAGAAGCATGAAAAATGAGATTTTGACAGGATAATGATAAAGAAAACAGTGCCAATCGACTGGTAACCACTGCAAGTCCCTATCTTGAACGGTTTAGTTCCTACAGCTGTAATTTTTTCATAATTTTAAAACAAAAACCGTTGTCAGCTACCTTTTTTTTTGTCTCAAAACTAGTTTGTTGGTACTTCTCTATTTCCATGCCTCAATTATAAATCTTTATTTCCATTTGTAAACTTACACAAATATTGGATTATTTCCGGAAAAATAAGTCATTTAAGCAAAAAAAATAATAAATAAATAAATTAAATAAAAGTAGTTGTGTGTTTAATACATGAATGTATAGATTAGTTCAACTTTTTTCAAAGAGATTAATAATTATATACAAAGAATGCTAAATTTATATTTAAACTTTC
Organism: Halyomorpha halys; assembly: GCF_000696795.3. Taxonomy (NCBI): domain Eukaryota; kingdom Metazoa; phylum Arthropoda; class Insecta; order Hemiptera; family Pentatomidae; genus Halyomorpha; species Halyomorpha halys. The sequence continues at coordinate 1,941,838 of NW_027107578.1, read as the reverse complement.
TGATGCTATCAATATATATATGTATAAATTTATATATTTACAGGTAGTTATTTGTGTAAAATATGTTTTAAAAAGAAAAAAAATTGAGATACAATACATTATTTCCTTCATCAGTTATAAATTAGAAAATAAAATATAAAATCACTGAAACACTTCCTAGGTCCATACTAGAATTGATTGTATAATACCTATTTGGGTGCTGATCACCCGCACGAGGTTATTGACTTCACCATGATTATAAAAACAAAAATTCACATGTTTTCATAAATATTTATACTGCTGTTTTCTCTCATATTTCAACAATTTTTATTTTTAATTTTAAATAGGAGAATGGGGGAATGGAGATATGTTAGGGCCTAGGGAAGACTTGAGTTATATTTACAAAATTTCACTGGTAAATGGAGAAGCCCTGGCGCTACCTTGTAAGTATGACAATTGCCAGAGCGAATGTGACCAGCTGAGCAAATGAGGACTGCAATCTTCCACTTCCCCCACCTGATAAAAAAAATATAATTTAAGATTAATAATATTTCCTTATCAGAAATATACAGATACATAATATATAGTTAAAAGGTTTAAAATAATAACATTCCTAAGAAAGGTAGAACATTCAAAGTAAAATAATAAAATATCAAGGACTTCCAAGAGATCCTTGTAACATCAAGGATAAGATGATAAGAATAAAAAATAAGTAACAATGGTAAGAGTAAAAATGTTTAAAAATATGTAAAATATACAGTTCGAAAAGTCTAGGAGACATACATAAACCAAAAAACAATACAGGAAAAAAAAAAGTAGAGATTAAATAAACTTAATATAATAATAAATAGATAGATGATAATAATAATAGATTAAATACGTTTATTTAATCTCAACTTTTTTTCCTGTATTGTTGTTTTGGTTTATGTATGTCTCCTGTACTTTTTAACTGTATATTTTACATATTTTTTAAACATTTTTACTCTTACCATTGTTACTTATTTTTTATTCTTATCATTGTTTATTCAAGTTTATTTTATACTGATACTATTTTATGTCTTCCTTCTTTTTATTTATGTAATTTCTTATCACTTTATTTTTAAATAATATTTATCCTAGCTTAAATTACCTTATTGTATCTTATTGTTGTAATATTCCCAGTTTTTTTTTTTTTGATCTTTTTATCCCTGATGAAGCCCTGCAAAGTGGGGCGAAACATCGGACATTAAAATAGTTATAAACTATTTGTTCCATTTTCGACCACAACTCTCACCATCTTATATTTAAATGTTTACGGTATGTTTAATATA
>NW_027107578.1:1936453-1940499 GCF_000696795.3 Halyomorpha halys | reverse complement strand
TATAATATATAATACTTCTGTATGATGTCAAATGTTAAATCAAAGTATTTACAAATGGGAATAGGTCCCTATATCTCCCTATGTCAGAAATGACCAGAGAGTCATAAAAAAAATAAAAAGAAGGTTTTTACAAGTACAATAGTGGTAAGAGAGTAGTAAACTGAAGTCAGTGTGTGGATTCCATTCCTCTGCCCTGTGAAACTGGAGGACTTCCGATGATGACGTAGAAGACAGAGAGCCCCGTAGAAGAAGTTGAAAGGACCCAAAGGACCTTGCCTAATTGGAAAGGACCCACTCTACTAATGGCCACTTATTCCTGCCTTCATCTGCTAACTAATCTAATCCCACAATCCTTCCATTGTCATCCGTCTCTATCACTCTCTTCCCCTCCTCACTCCCTCTTTATATCAGTAATTATATATCCAAGAGCCTTAAGTCTTTTATCAAGAATCGATACTCTGCGGTGACGCCTTCACTGACGGTCGGTGAACATTTATAAACGAGTCGTCACTGATCGTTACTAATCGAATCAAGTATCGGAATATAGTTTTTTTCCCGTCGTACGGGGGTAATAAATATATTCCAGTTCTCCAGTAATAACTAGAACGATAAATATATTCAAAATCTGAACAAAAAGGACAACAGTGCTATTCTTTCTAATTGAACAGAATTAAATTACTCCCAACAGCAATGTCTCTATTTCCTGCCATTACCAACATTACTATTGACTTTCTTTATTGTTGAGTATTCAATAAATACCTATAAGAATCCACTTTATTTCTTATTAAGTAAATACACAAATAACTCACTTAAAAACACAGTGTAACCTTCTACCAAAGAGATACATAACATTTAAAACAATAAATATATTGTTTATATGAATGAGTTTGATATTGCTTGTAGTTCGAATGAATTAAAGAGAAGGTAACATCTCTAATGCGAGAGGTCTAAAAGGAGTATTCTAAAACTTAAGTTTTATATTTAGTGGTTGACTTAAGTGACTTTTTATTAGAGATAAAAAAAAGGTCACTATAGTCTTAAATTATTTTATTTATTTGTTTAGTGAAATTTATAACTACAAATAAAAAAATACAGTAAGTAAATATGAGGAATATTTCAAATACTTGATAATCTTAGGTAAAAACCACCTAATGGTGGTACTTCAACCATTAATTTAAATTAGAATGTTCCGTAGCGGATAAGATAACTTGGAGGATTAATGGGTATTGCTAAGGATTAGTGATTAAGAGGTAATGGGTTAGGATGGGTAAGAAGTTTGGAATGAAAGGACGCATATATATTTCGGGCCAAATCTGCAACGAAAGGAATGTTTGAGTATTTGTGAATGAGTTTATTTTTGACGTAATAAGGAACATCAAGGATTTTACGCAAGATTTTTAATTGTAAGGATTGGATACGGGAGGAATTTGATGCTTTGGTAGAGCCCCAGAGCTCAATTCTGTATGTCCAAATTGGTCTGATTATCATTGTATATCATTGTCTTTTGTAGTGAATGGTAAGTTTTGAGTGTTTGTCCAGTAGGCAGTCTCAAATTATAACTTTATTTATATTGCCTAATTTCTCCAATTGAAGCATTATTGAGGAATTCATTAGTGTATCATTCAAACACTTTTGAATTTTCATGTCTGATAATATACTTACCATTCAGAATTCAGCAATAGTTTTACCCTTTAATACCCTAATTGCTTAAATTTTGTTAAAAATTATGTTAACCGCATTTACCTTTGATAGTTGATTATGTAAAAATGATATTCAAGACTTCTTCTATTTTCTGGTATCGTGATTCTTAAGAAATAAAAGATTGAATATCCTAAAACTAGTTATGTGGGAGGATTCTCATTTCTCCCACACTCTACCAGAGAAAGGACATCCGATCTTGGAGTGAAGAAGGAGAGAGGAGATGCTGGCCATTAGCACTCTGTCCTGGAAATGCCCACTCAGGCGTCTCCGGTTACACTCATTCGCAGCCTCCAGTCCTCCTCGACTCTCATTGTTTACAGTTCCTTGGTTGTCTCTCACTTTAATTGATTGAATCCCAAGATAGCATTCGTAATTATGCTCTGCGTTGGGATACTGATATGGGTCAGTGAGTATATCTTGATCAGTTGTAAATAAAAACATTTTTTTTTTTTCAATTCAAAACTTTATTGATTGATCTATATTACAATCTGCCGTTGTTGGGCAATTGGTAATAGTGATAACTGGTCACATTCATACTAAATATATCATATATATAAATTTATAAATAAATAAAAAGAATAACATAAAATAAATATGTAAATGAAAAATAAATAATATCTCTAAATATATATAAACAGAAGGATAAAAATCATACTATGGATATGAAAAGAAGAAAAAAAAATTATAATGATAATAAAATAAAAATAATCTCTAAGTTACTTTTGTACATAATATTTACAGTATTAACAATTGTTTAATAAATAAATATTAGTTAGTATGGGGGTTGTTAATATGACAACAATTCCAATTGTTCCAATATGGATGTTAGTTGCATCTTTGAACCGTGCAAGTGATTTTTTTAAATTGTACCCCTATTCTGATAAACAGAGGTTTGAAAACTGCGACAAAATTTGAGTGTTATTATAAGAGTGATTTATGGTGAGATATACGTCCCCCAGGGTAATGCCCCAACGAAGAATCTATTATGTTAAACTTACACGGGAACTTCTAAGGAGCAGGAATACGACAAAAAGTATCCGACAAGAATTTTTAGAAGAGACAAATACCTGACTAGAACTTGAGGAGGCTTCGTTTGAACTGGGCACCATCGACAGGTATACTGAAAATTCTCAAAGAGAGGTGTTGGTAGAAGACAACTGGCAATCAGATTCTTTTTGTTAATACTCCTTTCGGTACGCTTTTAAACACTTCCCCACCATACAGTATCTGCAGGCGAAATCTTCCCAGATTATTGAATTTCAGAATTCCTCACGGTACATGGATTTTTTTTAGCCAAGCTACACAGCCTTGGGCTAGGCATAGACCCCTAATGCCCAGGTCTCCTGGAGACAATTGAGCATGTGGTGTGGGGATTCACGTCCTCACTGAGGAAGACTTTCCTCGGTTGAGGAATGATCCATTCTTCTTCATGGTTAATGAATTTATGGATGGAAATGATAATTCTGATTCATCCCACAATTACACTCTTTTAACAAAGGTTCAATATGAACCACTTAGATTCAAGACAAAGTAGGCAACACTAAACACTGATAACACTATAAATTTATTTTAATTAAAATTTAGCCTTTTCGGGATCTTTTGTTTTGTTTTCCTCAAAATAATTGTGTTATGAACTATTCTTTTGCAAGGTATGGCTGAGGTGCATTTTATTTCCGTTTCATAAACCATAGAGCACTTTTAGGCACCTCTGTAACTCCTCAAAATTAAGTTTGTGCAATGAATATCTGTATTTGAATTCAGTTAGTATCATAGAAGTGTTTTGTGAAGGTCTCGAAATTTTCTCCCACCTTTGCCCTATTTTATCCGCGATTTTTGTGTTTTTTTAAGCATTATAATTGTATTAAATTGCATGTATCTGTTTTAAAATGAAAAATGAGGAGAAAATACAACCTCAGTGAAGAAGCTCTACTGCTTGAAGTTCTTTTAATGCCTAGATTCTACAGACTGCTGTATCATCCCAATGCAAAATTCAAATGACATTTACTTATTGTATATATTTTTGACACAGTTGTAAATATCTAAATATAACAATTTCCAGAAATAAAACTACCCTTACAACTTGATGGGGAATAGAATTTCGGTAGTACTTAGTGGATGTAATCTCAACAAAACTCTGGCAGAAAAAAACAAAAAAAAAACAAGAAAAACCAGCATACGTGGCTAAATATATTGAACAATGTTAATTACAACGAAAAATAACAAGGATAAAGAACTTTTAAAATTATCTAATAATGTGCATAAAAGAATTAAGTTTAACACAGATAAGGCAAAAAGATATTTAGACATTAAATATTTTGGATACGAAAACGGAACAGTAGTAACAT
>NW_027107578.1:1915047-1936403 GCF_000696795.3 Halyomorpha halys | reverse complement strand
CAATATAATTATCTCAACAGTAAACACCTACAGACAGTAATTAGTAGGAGACCCTATAATTAGAGGTATTGAGTTTAATAATTTAATAATTTATCATCCTAAATATAAAATCATTATAATAGCTAGAAATTAGTTGGGCGATGATGCTGACTAACAACAAAATTAAGAAAAACATAAAAGTAACATGCTAAAATAGATACGAGGGAACAGTGAATAAAAAAACAAAAATCAAAAACATAATAACGGATTATTCAAAAATAATTAACAAAAAAAAACGAAGTTTTAAGGCCAGTTTTATTTCCCGAAAATTGTTATATATAGAGATATATCCCCCTGAAAAAACTGTTTATTGTGAAGTTGTAAATATCAATGAATAAATAGAAAAAAAAATATTTGTTCTGTTTCGTTTTTAATCGTCATATTTAATTATTAATTACATTGTATAACTTACTTTAACATGGAATTTTTAGTGGAGAAGTAAAGTAAGTAAAGGAAAGTAATGCAATGGTGTGCTTAATTTTGATGAGGAGTATATATGACTATCCGGACCCGCCCCGCTAAGACCCCCGGCGAGCGACGGTCCTATATCATTTTTGAAATATTATCTTAAAACGGGAAGAGGAGACTTTAAGATAGTTTAATCGAGAAATATTTAAAAGCGCCTGAAATTGAAAAACGGCATGATACATACGTATAGTTCTAAATATATTACACAATGATATATAGATAATATGATAGATATGTATACTTAATGATCTGTGTATTAATCACATATTCCTTTTAAGTCGGCTAAAAATATTTATATTATGGTAGATTAATGGATAGAATAATAGTCAAAGAAAGATCATTTTATATAATAACTACTTTTAAATATTTGTGGACTTAGCGTAGCCTTCGATAGAGCTGACATTGTGCCTGCTCCTGTATTGGTCCTTTCATGATGTAAACATAAGCTATGATTGCCAGCCGATGGACTATTGTTGGTTCATTGCTTCAGATTGCTACTGTGATCCCATGTTTGTTGTTCGGATCCCGATCTTATGTCAACTCAAGTCAACAGTCTTAATCGTAATAGCACATGAGCCCAAGAGGAGAAAAAAGGCAGTTATCTGTTTAGGTAGGGAGAATAAAAAATGGCGGCTGTTTCAAAACCTTAAAAAAACACTAATTTTTCATTCGGAGCTCTATATCTTAAAAACTACCAACAACACTAGAAACTCTAAGGGAACATTATTTAAAGAAGAGTAAGTTTTCTGAAATATTAGTCCTAAAAGAGCTATTTACGTCCAATAGTTCTCGAGATATATAGCTTTTTAAATAGCAAAATTTCACAAAAATGTTGTATGGGACGTACTGAAAGATCAGTAGTTAGTGAATTTATTTTGAAAAATTTATATCTCAAAAACCATTTGACGTACAGATGTCTATTAGCACTCAAATTAAAGCTAGTTTAATGAGCTATAAAGTAGTTTTTATCTTCATAGGAGTAGTAATTTTCATGAAATTTTCTAAAATAAATTGATTTATAGTTGTTCGGACAAATTTTCGTTTGCCTAATTTATATTCATATGTGAATATCATAAAAACTAATACCCCTACGAAGATAAGCGTCATAAAGTACTTTATAGTAAGTTAAATTTCCTTTGTTTTGAGTGTTGGCAGACATATGTGCGTCTTATGGATCTAGAGATATATTTTTTCAAAAATCCAACATTTTATACGAACAACAAGAAATTAGCATTTTGTGAGTTTATTATGTCAAATATCATAAAAACTACTAATCCTACAAAGATAAACCTAATTAACTATTTTGTAGTAAATTTAATTAGCTTTAATTTGAGTGCTGGGAGACAAATATACGTCCAATGGTTTTTAAAATTTCATAAATCAAACTTATTGTCCGAACAACTATAAACCAATTTATTTTAGCAAATATCATGAAAACTACTATCCCTAAGTAGGTAAAGGTCATAAAATTCATTATAGTCCATTAAACTAGCTTTAATTAGGGTGCTAATAGACATCTGTACGTCACATAGTTCTTGAGATATAGATTTCTCAAAATAAATTAGCTAACTACTAATCTTTCAGTAGATTAAGAAATTTTGCTTTTTAAAAAGCTATATCTCGAGAACTATTGGACGTAAATAGCTCTTTTAGGACTAATATTTCAGAAAATTTACTCTTCTTTAAATAATGTTCTCTTAGATTTTCTAGTGTTGTTGGTAGTTTTTATGATATAGAGCTCCGAATGAAAAATTAGTCTTTTTATAAGGTTTTGAAACAGCCGCCATTTTATATTTCTCCTAACTATACTTGGCAGACTTATCAATTTCGAATAGTAATTATACCTAGTTTTCATTAAAGTAATCAAAAATTGGGGTGAGATAACTGCCTTTTTTCTTCCCGGCTCTTGTACTATAAGTACAAAACTAAGAATATGGCAAAGTCTTACTACGAGCTACTCGAGAAGTATGATTTTAGTATGTAAAGAATTAATAAATTTTAAAATACAATTCTATGATATTACTTGAAAACACAAGTCATTTACTACTTTTTCACTGATCAACCTCATCCAAATTCTCTTTATCGTCAGTTAGTTGTGATCTTAGTCAATATGAGCTATCTTAGTAGTGGATTTATAAAAATTTCTTGGTGGATATATGATTTGAAGGGACGCAGATACGTAACTTTATTTTTCATTTCTGTTACAGGAAGACTTAGTGCACTATAAAAGAAACCATGAACTAATTTTAGTTAAACAATGCTCAAGGCTGAGGCATGTCTCCATTTAAACTTTATAAAATATGATGAACAAAGAGAGTGTATGAAAAATAAGGTTGTTTTTTTTTTGTCTCAGTGATTTTTTTTACTTAATAGGCATTTTTTTGGCTTAATTAAAAAAAAATTATGATTGTAGAAAAAAAACCAATCTAAAATGGTTATTTTGAGCAGTTAAAACATCGAATTTAACAAAAAGTTAAAATGTCCGGAATAATCGAAAACGGCATTTTTCCAACAACCACCATTTCCACAAACGATAACTTACACCACTCTTCCTGCTACCATAACAACGATTTCATTTGAATATAAAAAACGTGCTAAAAAGAAAGTTATAAGATGCGCAACAATGTCAACTAAGAGATTATGGTAATAGCCCAATACAATATCGAGTTACACAACTTTTATTTTTCCACCTCGCATGGTGAAGCATTCATATTTTGATCCAACGAGAGTTCGGGGACAGCCTTTAGGATATATATTTATATTAATATAAGAATAAGAATTTAAGACTACTCCAATACTTCGCAAACTCTAACGATATCTTATAGGTTATTATTAGGAAAGGGAATATAACACTTAAAAACTGTTGAGAAACCTTTATGTTTCTCATATGACTTACATCACTCTTCCTGCTTCCATAACAACGATTTCATAAATAAAAACTGTAGTAACATAAATAAATCATACATACCAATAGATGTTTTTATTTATTTTACCATTTTTTATCAAAGAAAACAACTATTTGAATTCACTTTTAACTCAGTACTTATACATTGCTCACTCAAATTGTATTTGAATACGAAAAGATTGGAGTATAAAATAAATTAAAATTTTAAACTAAGTTGTATTCAATTACATTAAGTTCCTTATTCTTAGGATTGATGTAATCTATTACAAAAGTAATCATAATTTTGGAGAACGTACACACTATCTGCATACTTTTTACTCTCAAACTATGTCTGAGGTATTTAACAGAGGATAAAATATACAATTATATATATATAGATTTGTATAATTCTAAATTTGTTTGTATACTATTCCTTTTCAATTGTATGTTACTCTAAATGTTCTTGTTATCTCTTTTGTTCTATAGCCCTGATGAAGACCTGAAACTCAGGTCGAAACGTCGGCATAAAATAAATAAATATGGTTTTGTTTATTTATGTTGCTCTTTGCTGACCGCACCCCCTGACAAACTTCTCCAATCATTAATCTACGGTCAACTATCTACACCTCATGATAAAATATACACATTGTTCACACCCAACAGTTAACCGCTTTTTCTGTATGGAATATACTGACAAGATCAACTCTACGTTGCAAGTGCGGTTGGCGCGGCAACTGTATGAGGGACAATAGCCACCTCCGGTTTGGATATTCTTTTATTTAAAATTATCGATGGCTCCATCTCGAATTAGTGGCCTAAGCCAATAGCGGAAGTGATTTTTCATCGGATGGGCGGGGCTGGTTTACATTGGACCAATAGGAGAGCTTATCAACCGCCGCTCCGGGCCTAGCCTCGCACAGTAGTATTTATAGAGATTGCCCGGGTTTTATCTCGCCGGCCGTGCCCTCTATCGGAAAACCTTACAGCTCTTCTGGATTATCGGATCCCTACCGCCGCCAATTTTCTTTACATTTTCCAGCCCTCAGTCCCAATAAACCCGTCGCCGACTACATAATAAATATCCCAAGCCAAACTATTCCGATTACGCCATAAACGAAAGGGATGGAGGAAGTGGCCGCTGTAGTCATCGTAATGTAATAACCCTTGCGGGGAGAAATGCAAATAATAATATCGTGGTTTTATTTGAAATCCATTAGAGGCACAGTTGTGTGTGTACGGCCCAGATAAATGGAACGGAGGAGAGATGAGGAGGGATTTTAATGTAGTCAGTAGGATTTCAATCTACCTTCAGTAAGGTTGGGGTTACACATTAGGGTGGCCCTCAGGAATAGGGTGATTTTCGGAAAGTTAATTTTTTTTTTCCCTCGCCCCCTACTAATAAATATAAACAAAGACCGGGCTCTACATAAATTTTACTTGCATCTGACAAACGACCAAAAAAAAAAAAAAAAAAAAAAACCTACTCCCCAACTTCAAGCAAACATGAAAATATCCTGGAAATAACACTAAATATATTTTTATTTTTTTTTATCTAGCACTATTTCTATTATAAATAAGTGAAAATTTTGTACAGTGACACAGGAAAACAATGTAAGGATGAAGGCAAAGGAAACAAATGAGGAAGGTGATAAATGCCGAATGTTTAACAGAACTATTTATATAATAATTTATATCAAAACATAAACCAATAAGTTATATCAAAACATTATTATGTAACAGTATAAACTGATCTACTGCTGTGACTATGAATGATGGTCTGATCTCACATTACCGTCTAATATTGAATTTGTGTAGCGGGTCACTGAAGAGGATCTAGGAGGGTGAATTCCGGAGAGCGAATTTGTTGATCGGGTGAATTGAAAAATTGTGAAAGGGTGAAATTGGAGGAGCAGAAATGAGAAAGAAAAATAGGAATGAATGAAACATTTGTATTTGTTGTACAGACCGAAATGGATTGTAAAAGGAAAACAATTGTTTAATATATCTTATTATTGTATCTCTTTTTTTCTGATTATACTATGTATGTGTAATTTATATATGTCCGATTACGGATTGATAAGTATGCTGTGTGAGATAGCAATCTAATGTATTTAGGCAGCATAGATAAATAAAGTATTTATCTCTCTCTAATAAATTATATCAAAATATTTTAAGACATTTCTCTAATTTTATTGAACAAAAGTTAATATTATATTATAGAATAAATTAGTAGAAAACGAGTTCACAAATTCGGAGTTGATTCCATTGTGGTTGTTAATGAAAACGAAAAAAAAAATAAAAATAAATAAACATTTCCAACGATACGAATTAGCTTGGTATTCATTTAAAAAAAGTTACTATCTTGACTTGTCGATTTTGTTCCTCTTCGATAAAAAAGTTAGTCAAAAGACAATCCGGGTTTCAGTAGCAGATATTAAGCAGATATAGTTGGGTGATACCCATACTCCACCTATGGATTGGTTGGTTCCTTACCTCTTTGACATCCTGTCCGAACCAGCAGTTCCTCCAACTCTTCGCCAACTTCTGACTTAATAAAGGGGGAAGGTAATTGGATAAGGAGGGTGTGGTTTCGGAATTCGGATCGCTTTTCCATTGTATATTGCTGGGGGCATTCCGTTGTTGGTTTGGATATGCGTGTGGATTTATAAAATTAATGAGTTGAAATCTGCGAGTAGGATTAATTTATTATTCACATAATTCCAAACATAAATTATTTATCTTGTCGGTAACACATATGTGAGAGGGCTACTTCTAAAATGGTTTTAAGTATGAAATTTGACAAAACGATTTTTTATCAGAATCGTAAGAAAAGTCTTTTTCTGACTTAATTTTACTGGTTGTAGCAATGAGCAAGACACTTGAATATTGAATGCCAGAGGAGACGAAATGAAAGTGATAAAGTGGCATATACTCCAGATTTTAGTGGAAAATCTGGACATTGCCAGAACTCCATTAGCAAATTTACAGAAGATCTCCATTTCAACCTTCGGGGAGGATTACCGGAATGTTTGGTTGGACCTGGATATGGATCGGAATATATGTGTTAGAAATAAACAAAATGCTCAGAAATGTAAACCGAATTATAACAAAAATTTCAACAGTGCAAAAAAATGAAAAAAATAATTTTTTTTTAAAAATAAAAGTTAATTCGAGAAAACTGAACAAAAATAGCATAGAAATGACAAAATGTTTTATTTGCTTTTCTTCAGCCATGACTCTTAAAATAAAATTAAAGAAATGAAATAAAATAAAAATACAAGATCGAAATATAGTAGATTATATGAATTTTTTTAAATTGTATTTATTTAAAAATACAATTGTATAAGAAAATACAATAAGTAAATGTGATAAATGTTGCAGAACACATGATAATCTTGAGAAGGAACCAACCAATCATTGCTTAAAATTAGAAGATTCTGTGGCCATCTTCTTTTCAGATGCCAGAGGATTATCAGAGATTGTTGAGAATGGTTAAGAGAGATAAGAACTAACAGGTTTGGGTGTGTAAGGATTTTTGAATGGAAGGGGGTATATTGGAATTGAGGTCTTCATGGATGAGTTTATTTGTGACGTAAAAAGGAGCATCAGGGATTTTACGCAAGATTTTGGATAATAAGGATTGAATACGCGAATTTTAAATTATATGACGAGAATTCAAACGAAAAATTTAAGTGTAAAGACAAATAAAAAATGTTTATTTTTTAAAAAAATAATATTAAAATATTAATACCATAACAAGAAATATGGGATTATGGATTTTTTAATTTAAAACAAATTACAGATGATTATTAAAAAATTGAAAGAAAAAAATAGATGTGAATTTCAGATATATGGCGTTCGTTTGTAAAACATGGTAACTAACAAAATGAAAATCTTTCTGATTTTAAAATATTTGTTAATTACAATATTTTATCGACAGTGGTCACTTCCCATCAACATTATTCCTTTAATTAAATGAATTTCCTATACATTATTTTTAAAAAATTTGTAAATATATTCTTGATAAATTTCTGATGCCAAAATTTTAAATTCATACAAAATTTCAGATACTGTGTTTTACGATAGAATTCAATTTTCGAACTGATATAATTTTCTTAAACCAAATCATATATCCCTTTGGAAGCGGCAATAGGATTTCCGTAAAACATCAATTTAATAATAATAAATATAAATCATTTATAATTAGTTTTTAATTCTACCCTCAGTCCTTGTGCAAGGAAATTATCCCATGATCAGACTAGATATTATAAATCATTTATAAAAATAATAATTTTTATTATTGTATTTTGATATTTAGGGCCATTACACGATGAATATTTAATTGAACAAACTCGGAGAGAAGGAATAAAGCAAGCCGTGATTTTTTGACTGATTCAATTTCAATGTCGAACAGCGCTAGGCCGTGTTAAACCACTAGAGAAAAAGGAAATTTTGCGATGAGAAAGGAAAACATGGCTTTTTCGGCCAGTTTCATTTAGCTCAACCACAACTGAGTTTTTTATTGATGTCGTTCTCTCTCGCGTCTCTCAATATTCCACCGCCTCCCTACTTTTTATAAAAACAATTCAATTTTATATTTGTTCGGTGCAGTAATATTGCGTACCATTTCAAGTGACCCTTGACCACTTTTACAACAATCTAATATGGCAGATGGTGTTTTTATTTCGTAACTTATCCACATACAGAAGGCATATCCCTCTTTTTGTACATTCCAAGAGCGTCTGTAGAAAAAAGAAAATTTGCAATATAAATTCGACAACCGCTAGTCCATTCCTACTGTTACAACACATACTAGAGAAAAAGTTCTAAACTTTAAATCAATTAGAAAAGTCTCATTTACGTGACATATTGCCTATTTGGATTAACTAAATTTGGGGTTCAATTCCACTCGTATCCAATCCTCGTACAGTCCAAAATTCCTACTTTGTCACAAATAAAATCATCCTTAACGACCTCAATGTTTCATATGTTGCCTTTTTGGCCAAAACTAGACATCTATTTTCCTCGATAAACTCCCTATCACTCAAACCCACTAGTTTCTAGCCTAATTCCTGATAACCTCCTAGGCATCTGAAAAGAAGATGACCTCGAGACCTTTTACTCTAGAAATATTTTAGTAGTCCAATCAATGGGTAGATTCTCCACAAGACTGCATCACGTCATTGTGATAAAACTCACATCACATTTATCGGGTGTATTTTTTCTTTAATATAGTTGTAAATAGTAATAAATAAATAAAATAAAGTTGACAAGTTCAATATTTAGCCTGTTTTGAAGAAATCTATTCTAAGCTTCTAATAAAAAACCAATAACCAAGGAATAATACTTATGTTACATATAACTCTTCCATACCGAATTCCTCAATGAAATTCAGAAGCAGGAAGCTTATGTTCTAGGATTCTATCAGATACCTCAGTGGCGCATACCGGCCATGATCTGAAAGTTTCATCTTGAACTTCTCCCCAAATCTTTAGATGTCTATTAATTCTGCAATGGCCTGTGTATAATCCTTTTATTAATCGGAGTTCATATTAATGTCTAGCACTCACTTGGTTCTAGAAGTGGAGGGTTTATAAATTGGAAGCTTGGCAGGTCCCAGCCATGCGCATTCCCTCCTCTCCTTGCATGCTTGCAATCTCTCACCATCTTTCATGTGGAAGGGGAGAACAGACAACCGAGCACATTCTCCAAACATGTGTCCTAAGGGAGGAAAAACAGAAGCAGAGATGGCCTGGACCTACTGTCTTCGTAATCAAAGCTGTACGGCGACCTGGAGTCAGGAGTGCCGCAGAATTTATTTTGTCATTTTCCGACTGGTCATTTGAATGGAAAGATCGAAGAAGACTATAAACATTCAATATTAATTCCCCAATACTAAGGTCATTTGAATTTTTGAATGAAGGGTTTATTATTTCATAGCTGTTAATTTTTTTTAACCTAAAAAAGAAATAACAGTTTAAAAATACTGGCAACCTGCAAGTTCCCTCCTCATCCTCACAAGACACAGAAAATTTTAATTGCCTTGTTCTTGATTGAGTCAAATTTTACTTATCTGAAGAAATTGGGGATTGTTTGCAAGAGGAATGACGCAGGAAGATAAATTTCTAGAAGGGGGATAAGGATGCGAGATACTGCCTCCAGAAACTTCCCTTGAGATTATAAAGATGAAAAGATGCTGAGAAATCAGAGAAATATTGTGGCAGGGATCTTTAATCATGTGGAAAAGGAGGCCGGAAAAGGAGGTTTATAGTTTCCGCTGAAATTACTCAAACCAAACTCGGACAAACACTTTTATGGATCTTAAAAAAATATGTCATTCTCATAAAATATAACTAACTAAGAATATGAATATATCTTATGAGGCATAAGATGAAAAATATAGTTTTTTCAAGTATACTGAGTGTAAAAACATTTAAAAAATGGTTTTAGCTTGGCTAAGCCTTTCATCGAATGAGTTTAATCCACATAATTAGTGAAAAAAAAATTGTATAATCTTGTTAGGTTTCTGGTGAAATTTTATTATAAAAAAAAAAAAAAAAAAAATGCAACTAAGACCATTACTTTATTCATCGTCCTTAGTAAAAAGTTTTTTGTTGGAAGTAATAAATCACATAAAAAAACAAGCTATTATTATATTAGAAATCCTCAAGGAAGCTGAATTCAATTGGAAAAATATTGGAATTTTTGCTCTTTTTTTCGTTATTTTAAATATAAATCCGGATTCTTAGCAAAAAAAAAAAAAAAAAAAAAAGTAATCAATCCAACAACTACGGATTTTGCTAGGTCTATAACTTTTTTTCCCTGGTAATTTTGTACTAATTTTTATGATTTAATGGACACCTTACTAGTACCTTAATGGACCTCAAACTTAGTAGGTCAAATCGAAGTCAAAATGATGAACAACTTTGATTATACGCTATTTTGTTGTATTTCTCAAATATTATAATTTTATACACATAGTTTTTTAGATCTTGCAAGAATTTTGGATTTTTTTTTTTTTATCTTTTTATTTATAACTTCAAAACGGTGCTTTCTAAAAAACTATTTAGTTCTAAAATTAAAAAAATATATATATATTTCTTCAATTCAGTGTATTTCTCAAATATTATAAATAGTTTTTCAGATCTAGCCAAATTTTTGGATTTTTTTAAAAAATTTTTTATTTATAACTTCAATAACGGTTCTTCCTAAAAAACTATTTAGTTCTAAAATTAACAAAAAAAATATTTCATTAATTTTGTTTTGATTGGGTGTTTAACATTGTCAATTCATTACTGAATTATGGTCAAAATGACGGTCGTAACATTACCGTTTACCATCTTCGCCAAAAATTTAACTTTTAAACAAAGTTTTAAGGGCTTTCCAAAATAAAAAATAAAAAAAATGTATTTTCAAATGAACAAGAAGCCTGAAGACGATGATTAAATAATATAGTTTTATAACTAGCCTTAGTAGTTCTAGTTATAATAATTTTAATAAACCGAACTAGTTAGAATGTGTATTAAAAATATCGCCTTAGTTCTTAATATGAATCCCGAAATCTCGGCGTAACACCGCTATCTTCAGATCTACCTCGTTCTTTTTGTATCTGTCAAACTTCATCAGCACCTGAGGATGACCTGAAGTTAATGTGGTATTAGGAAGACAAAAGACAGAGAGAGAAGTGGAAATATAAGACTTGGAATGGACCGCCCTGACGGGCGAGTTGGGAAGTAGATCGGGAGGTGCTGACTACAGAGGGGCCGCCCTGATTGGGGCCCGGGTCCCATGGGGCCAAGTCCTCCTTGTTAGTCGTTATGGCTCCCACTGGGTACCCTCCTCACCTCAGCTCTCTCCCAGATATATCGCTCACCTCCACCGTCTTCTTTTTACTCTAACTTTTTTCCTCTTTACATATTATAGCGGGAGTCAAATTATTAAGAAAAATCCTGACTAAACATTATCATTATCAGGTTTCTTTTTAGAATCAGTATATAGATACATGATCCTTCTAGGTTTTTAAAAGAATGGTATACTTCCTTAATCGTAGTAAAGGGAAATAGAAAATATTTATTGGTGATTGAGTTAATCATAAAAAAAACGGAACGCCTTCATTCTGTTTCTAACAAATTGCACTGGTTAACACTGCACCCCTTGAGCAAGAAAGGAGGGAACAGGTTGTATATTGGAAGGTGGGGGACTCACTTCTTCATTTGTCAGGAACATTCTTCGTGCTCAATTTATTGAGTTATAAGTTAATACATTTAATAGTAAAACTAACTTATTTTGTGATATTATATTGACAAAAAAACATGAAATAATAGATATAGGAACACCAACACTCTCCTTTACCGAATATGAAAACCTTGGTACTTCTGTTCTTTCATCTATCCTTTATATTTAACTTGTATCAGTATAAAGCTTGCACATAGTCTAGCTATTCTGGGTAAGGACTTTCCTCCTATTCCTCCCATAAAGTTTTTTTTTATTTTACTTTTTTAGCCCTCGGAGAGATTTCAGGAGTCAGGTTCCATTAGAAAAAGGATAGTGGAACGATACTAGATCGCCTGTCTACTATACAGTAATCAGAATAATTATTATTGTTAATACGATGTGGGGACGAGGATAAATACTGTACGGGATGTCTTTGAAATACATATTTTGAACGTTGAGATAAAATTCTTCCTATGCAGCTTTTTAAAAATCACTAGTATTAATTTATACAACGATTTGACCCCTTCTGATGGCGTTATCTGCCAAGAAAATGCTATTTTTTTTTTTTAAGCTTTTATCAATTTTCATGAAAACGGTGAGGAATATAGAAAAATGTTAGAGATCAAAATCGTTTCAGAAACTAAATAGCCGTAAGTGCCCATCATAAAAATCGAAGCATTTATTTATTTTTCAATTCCAAAATCCTCCAGGCGCTATCTTACAAGGTCAGTTAGAATGAAAGTAAAACCGAAGATGGACGGGCGATTGATTATTTAAAGTTAGCACTGGTAGATTATCGATGAAACTCTGAGAACTGATCACTAAAAATTTGAAGAAATTAGTTAGTTAAAAATCGAAAGAGGCATTACACAAGATTCTCACTGTTCGTTATCTCACATAAATAAGTATCAGCCAGACTGGTAATGTAGAGGCATGCGTGATCAGTCAGGAGCGAGATCCGTGTCATTCCAACTCATCTTGTCCTTTTATGTTCTAGAGGAAATTAAATTAAGTTCCATACAAAACTTTTTCCTCAAAAAAAAAAAAAAAATACAAGACTTCACTAAAAAAGATTCCATATTAGTGCCCGACATACTTGTGTACATTCAGTTCACTAGTGGAATCGAACATGGCAGTGTTTAAATGGCCGTTAGGGGAGGTAAATAGCAAATATAAACAGATGGAAATCCTAATTGGAATTAGCCATTGGACAAAGAACCAGCGAAGAGCGTTTTAATTGAAGCAGTAGAGGCATCAGTAAACGCTCCTTGGGTGGGAGCATACCACTCGCTCCGCAAACATTTTCTCGCTGGAGGACTCAGCAAACAACGAGGCTGCTATTTGCGAGCGTCATTCTAATGCCCCTCCTCTCCGGAGTGTATGCTCTGCATTTTACTGTTCAGTCATTCGTCAACATGGGATCCTCGAAATGGTAAAAGTTCATCGAAAAGGCCCAACTCCGAAGAATAGCCACGCGGATAACTAGCTGCTTAATCCTTTCCTATCATAAGGATAATTTTTTTTGGACTCATCTAACATAGCATTTACGGATGTCCATGAAAAAAGAACAAATGTTGAACTCGATCGGTCAGACTTATCCAAGATCTAACAGTAACTATTCAATTTATTTGTTACATCACGGCAAGCTATGAATGCTGAAGAAGGTACGTTTATGGTGTCAAAGATTTGGATAAAACTGAAAATTATACTGGAAGAAAATATATCAAAATAATTTTTCCTAGAATTCTCGTATGTAATTAAAACTATTAGATTTTTTATAAAGAAATTGAGAAGAATTCAATGGAGATGTTGCTATTTCATACCTTAAATGCAGACTTACAGAATCTGTATACAGGTCTCTTATCTGGTATCCAAATATAGGGAAATAGGTTTCGTAGTTAAAAAGGATCAAAAAAAAATATAAATAAAAGTATATCGAAGTTCATCCAAATATGAAAAAAAAACCTAATTTGCTACAAATCCTGAAGGATTTCTGTAAGGAGGTAAATTTTATCCTTTAGTTACCCCCTTCTTGGCCATTTTTAATATGGAAGAGGGGGGAGGTTATCAATAGGTTACCACCCTATTCTAACCATGGTGGGAAGGTCAAGTTTTCATTACGGGGGACCGCCACAAAATCGACAACCCAGGATAGATTTGAACCGCAGTAATTCCAGAGTCAAAGGCGGCTCCTCAACTCATTCGGTTAATAACGACACAAGGAGATGATTTGATTATGATAACCCTCAACCACCAGGTTTTTCCCTAATAAAGTGTACCCACTTTATAGAGGCTGAGTGTGCCCCAGAACCCACAAAATTAACCCACAACTAAAGTAACAGAATAAATTATTATCAACTAAATTTGAACCCGAGTAGTGGAGATTGTATAGTAAAAGTATGGTTTGAAAGCATTCAACAATTTTTTTTTTGAACAAATGATAAATCTTAATCCAAGTTTTAAAATGTATTCGTTATTAATAATTGTAATGCATAAGTACTATTAGAGCCGTCCGTAGCTCAGGGAGTTGAGGTTACAGGTCTTTGCAACGTGAGAACTGTAGTGGCGCTGGTTCGATTTAGGCCTAGGGGTTCAACTTTTATTTCTGTGGTTGTCATACAAAGTGAAAACTTGACCCCTCACCTTGGTAATAGAATAGGGTAGTAATCTTTAGACAACCCCACTCCGTATGACAGAAATGACTTGGCCGTGGTTCATAAAAAAAAGAAAGTAAGCATTATTGTATTTCATGACGATATTGTCATGCGTAAGCATTTTACGCTTTGTATTGATATTTAGACCTTATGTCAATCTTTTACCAAAATTAAGTTCAAAATATAATTCATTATTGTTTGTGTTTGCGGTACCAGGTTATAGTATATTTAAACTCGAACTCATGACGTGTAAATGGAACATGTTAAAACTTGTAATTAAGCTTTAATATCCTTTCTTACAACAGTTTGTATGATGTTTAGGTTATGGTTTTTTTTTTTTCGGCCAAACTCCCATTGGAGTCCTATACTGCCTAACCATGGTTGGGGGTCAAAGTTCTTCATTTTGTGGGACCGCCACTCAATGAAAAAAGTCAACGTCCCAGGCCGGATTCGAACCGGCACCGCCAATAGACATCAAATTGGTAAGAGTGTGTCTTTACCACTGAGCTATGGGCGGCCCATTAGGTTGTGTTGTAATGTCAATTTGGGCTGTTGGGTTCCTTGTAATAAATGCAGTATCGTTTGCATGCGGCGCAGTCATCATGTAATCATTTGCCGCTAAGTTATATGAGTATATTAAGTTCAGAAGTGGAGCCATGACAGAACCTTGAGGGACTCCTTCGGTAACTGGATTTATTGATGAAATCGATGAGCTTTGTCGGAAAAAAAAAGTAGCGATTTAAGTGAAATAGCTACCTAAGTCCTGACATAAAAAGTCCGACGTACTAGACATATTTGTAGGTAAAGATTTGATGTCACTACCGATTAGTATTACAATAGAAACAAAACATATCTCGAATCATTTACTGGTGAACCTTATGGGTGTTGAGAATTTAATGATCATCTAAATGCTTAGTTGGCTGTTCGACATTAATTTTTAATTAAAAAAATCTTGATCTCGTTCCTTTAGCCTGTAAAACCGGTACAGTACAAAAAATGATGCCATATTTCATTAATACAAAATGAAAAATAATAAATTATTTATGCGTAGTTTTTTAAAAAAAAAATTCTATAGAAATGAAGCAATACGAAATTTTTGAAAATGACCTAATACTGTTTATTCATTCTAAAATAAAGAGAAAATTGATTGATAATTCATTTAAAAAGTTGTTAAAAGAAAGGTTAATATCTCTTTTTTTAAATATCCTTTTATTTAAACAATTAAGCTCAAAAAATACATTAAAAATAATCCCTAAGTCCTCTCGAGTTCCTTGTTGGTGTAGCGAGTTGAAGTGGCTTTAACCTACTTTCCAATGGCAATACCTCCTTGTCTTTCTTTTGCCTTCCGAGTCCTTAGAATCGAAAAACGTTTCTACATCCTCGATCTCTTTTCTCTATATTCCCCTATTCACCCCCTAAATACAAGATCTCAATCTTTTGATTTATATATACCCTCTTATAGAACTGCTTCCTTCAGCAAATCATTCGTCATTCGCCCTTCTTTATTTTGGAATTTTGTATATCTTCTCTACATATTCCTTTTA
Source organism: Halyomorpha halys (assembly GCF_000696795.3). Classification (NCBI taxonomy): domain Eukaryota; kingdom Metazoa; phylum Arthropoda; class Insecta; order Hemiptera; family Pentatomidae; genus Halyomorpha; species Halyomorpha halys. The sequence goes on along the minus strand of NW_027107578.1, from coordinate 1,920,600 downwards.
ACAACATTTTTTCCATTACTTACTTTGTAAATATGGGCGAAAAGTCGGCTACTAATTAATATTTTTTTCTATTAATTTTCTACTTTTTAGACTGCCACCCTCCTTCCTGGAAGAATATGTTTTACTAAATTTAAGGTCGTACGATTTGAATATTAGCAATAATGTTGTTTAAATAAATAACTTAATTTTTATCCATTTTAGTCTCAACAAAGCATTGTTGTGATAAAGTTTTAACAAATAGTGACTGTGATAAATGAATTTTAATTTATGTTATTTATATGAAAATTGACAAATTAGAAATTGTTATTTTGACCTTGGCAGAATAGCCTGCATGAAGTTGAGTTTTTAAAGTGTTTAAGATTATAAATAAAATTAGCAATAATACTTAATACTGTATAATATTTTTGTAAAAAGTAACTTCACTCACGCAATCAAATACCTATTGTTTTATCGGTAAATACGAATGAATGAGGAACCAAGAGACAGTTTTGCGAACAAAGGAAAAATAAATTAAAATATAAAATTAATAACATTAATAAATACATTTTTTTAAAATCTGTACCGCTACAACTCATGAAGGGTCAATGTGACTTAGCAAGAATCACTCGCGACTACAAGATTTTTCCCTTGAGAAACAGTATCTACATTATGAGGCTGAGTGGACTCCAGAAGGCTACCGAACCCACAGGGTTTGCTCATGTCTATAGTAACAAAATAAATTATTATTTGTTACTGCCGGATTCGAACTGAGGTACTTGAAGTTAGTTTCACAGTGCCACACCACTAAGCTATCTCGCTCCTAATAAATAATAATAAACCTTAATTATAACCCAAATAAATGGAAAAAATTACAGATCATATGAAAATTCATTTAAATTTTCAAATTATAGAAAAATTAAAGAGCTTATTTTCTTCAATTTTAAACTAAATGTTTATTTAAAATAAAATAATTCAATATTGAAAAAGTCGTAAAATTGCCAGTAATTAATTAATAAACATAGATTATTCGATAATTTTATCTACACTGATTTAGTCAATTATGTTCAGCCACAGATAAACAGCAACAAAATGTATTATTCCAACTGCCAGTTGTATCCCTTGTTTTGTCACCCACTGATTTAATTTAGAAATTCTTAATTTAAACTCTACTTGCAGAAAATCGATAACACCAAAACCTCATCATCTTAGCACAGAATGATTTGTTTACTAACATTTGTAGAACGCGCTGTTCAGAACACGCACATCCGAGGCTACCACTCACAGAGGAACCCACCTCGAAGGAGACGTTAAAATCATGCCTTTTCTGAATACGGTATTTCCTGGGACCGACGACATTTGCAATGATTGGGCCCGGAATGGAGAGGCTGTAGATCAGAGAGAATATTGCATGAGGGCACGGGTAAGTTATGAGTAAAAAGTGCCAACGGGAGTCGGATCTCTGGTTCAGCAAACCACAAATAATGCATGGCATTATGAGCAGTGCCTGGAAGTGGAAGGAGATGGTGGCGCCTGGGCTTTGCAGGCGTCGATTATTAACTCGATTTAGCTTAACTCAGAGGAAGGCTCCTTCATGAACGCTCAACAATCTTATCAACCAAGATTATCTTCATCTTATCCAGTCCCGATTCAAAGGAACCCAAAGTAGTAGCCATAAATAAATTATCTACAGGATAAGGGTATAAATGAAGAACAGTAACTTTTTTATATTGTATTGTCATAACATATTTGTGATGTCGATGTTGTTTAGTCTCTACGCCTAAAAAGGTTCATATTTTTAAGAATTTCATGTATTTCGGTTTTATTTTATTTTAACCATGCTTCACGTGTAAAAAAAAATAATATAAAAAAATACATATTCATTAAGTATAAATAATTAGAGATTTTCTTTTTAGGAAGTTTGATTATATTAGTTTTTTTAAATTGTTGAAATTAAAAAATATCCCAAGATGAATATAATCTATTCTATATTTTTCTTCATTGTACTACGTTTCGGGACAATTTTCTCATATGCATGCACCTTTATACAATACAGTATACAATATACAATCCTAAAAATAATTTATTTTTATCAACAATTTCCATCTATGTAATATATGTGTATTTGTACTTATATTTGTTGAGATAAATTGTTTTATTACGTTTTGTTGATTGTTATATTCATTGAAAGATTTGTGCGTGTTGTCTAAAGTTTTTTTTTATTCGGTTGACACTGGCAACACTGCTAATTGTAACCTACCTTGCTGCAACGGACTATGTTGATTAACCAAGCTCATGCCCTCATGGTGTTTTGTTATGTGTTTATATGTAATGAGCCTTTTTATAATTATATTCAACTCTTATCGACTCTGCTAGTTTTTATTTAACCCATTTACTTCAATAATATTTACCCCATACTTGTCATATTTTCAATTTCACTATTGAAATCATGTCATCCATGTATCATAGTCCTTCACTTTTGGTGAATTCACTATTAATATAATCAAACTTCCTAAAAAGAAAATACCTAATTATTTATACTTAAAGAATTTGTATTTTTTTATTTCATTTTATTTTTTTTACACGTGACTCATGATTAAAATAAAATGAAACCGAAATACATGAAATTCTTAAAAATATGAAACTGTTTTATGGCGTAAGAGACTAAACATCTTCGATATCACAAATTCATCTTTTTAGCCTCAAAAATTAAAAAAAAAAATAATTAGTAGTAATCCCACAAATTAAGTTCTAAAGTGTTTTATTTGTTAAAACTTAATTAAATAAAATCGGTGAGACGTCACAAAATTTAAGAAAAAGAATAAATCAACATAAAACAAATACTAAAAATATTAATGCTATGGTATTAGCGAAACATAACAATGAAAATAACAATGAATTTAATTCTAAAGAAGTAAACAATTTTAAACACAGCCGAAGATATAAGAATTGGAGAATATTTAAAAATTATTTATAGAACAAAAAATTTTTAAAAAACGTAGTAATTTTGAAACTGATACAGGAGGAATTGGTCATCACAATGTGGATATGATACATAAAATAGATTTTAAAAACAATTGTAATTATTAAGCTTATAAACCAAAAAAAATAACAATTCAGGGCTCAGAGCAATGCAATTTGGGTATAAAGAAAGAAGTACAATTTAAAAGGTAATTTATAAATATAATAAATAACATTAAAATGCTTAATCAAATCAATCTAAATCTAGATAAAAATGATTTCAAATTTAAAATCATTTTTGAAAAATAGCACTAATGAAAAATAAAGAAATAAGATTTTTTTTATGAAAAATACGACTTTCTATTTGAATTATATAGAAATAATTTTCAATTTAAAATGACATATGTCCATAAATAAATACAAAGTTAGGAAAAACAAAGAACAGTAACGAGGGAAATTTAGCTTAATCTAAAAAACATTTCAGATGTTTAAATGGTTATAAATTACTTGAAGTGAATGTTAAATGATTTGTAATTAATGTGTAACTTTTTTGTTTTATTTAAATGCAATGTAAACTTTGTTGGTAGTAACTGTAAGTTAATTGTAAAACTATTGACTGTAATATTTTCATGGTTAGAACAATAATAATGGGCAGATGAGCCTGAAACGTTGTTCGGATGATAAAGAGGAAAAGAGTGTAAAATAAAGTCATGAAAAGAAATACAAATTCATTTTATTACATATAATACAACTCAATAAGGTCCACATTTAATACATGCACATTTTGATTGGTTTAACAGAATTTTATTACCTTCCACTAAAGATATCATATGGATCATATAAAAAGTAATTATAATAAACAATTTATAAGAATTTTGTTTATATAAAAAAATAAATAAAATAGAGCTGATTGTAGAATGAGTTAAAACTTTCAATTTCTAAAAAGGGCTTTTGATCGAGTCTGGCACCAATGTTAATTTTTTCCATAATCAACTCTTTTTTAGATTTTTCATGCAATAGAATCTGATACCCTTTCGAAAAATTTAAAAAAAAATTAAAATATGTATCTGCTACAACCCAGGAAGGGTCAGGGGTTCAGTACTTTGTAAGGAATACTGTTACTAGACCGACGGTTGTGCAAGGAGGTGATTTGGTCAGGATCACGCTCGACTGCAAGATTTTTACCCAATTAAGGATAGCCAATTTAAGAGGCTGGGTGGACCCCAGGAGGGCTCCAGAACCCACAGGTGACTCACGTTCGAACTCGGGTTCTAGGAGTTAGTAGCCACGCGCCTTACCCCGAGGTCCCGATACCCTTTAGTTGATCAGTTTTTATAGTAATACAACTATATTGGAGCTAGTTTGTATTAGTATATATATATACATATTCTATGTATTTTTTAAGCTATAGCTCCATCAGAGTCCTAAATACAATTGTCTTAATTGTACTAACTCAATCTTGAATATTATTTTGGCAAGTGATTGGACAGTGGAACCCTTCTATTCATACCGATGCTCAAAGCCCTTTCTTAAGACTCCAGTTGAATGATTTCCATTGAGTACTGTTAGCTATGGTCTGCTTTTCATTATGATGAATAGGTACTCATGTTTTTGAACTCAATTGGTACAAAAAAATAATTTAAATGGTTGGTTTTTCATAGAAATTTTCTGATTCATCATCTTTCATTTAATTTTTTATATCACTACTGATCGAAATAGAAGAAAATAAAAACATCGAACTGCGGTATTTTCTTCCTCATCTATCTTAAATAATATTAAGAATCTTTTGATTTTTTATTTAAATTTCCAAATATTGTTTTCTTTTTTTTTTTTTTAAAGAATGAATACCAAAATTTCAGCTGAAAATGTTCCATTAAAAAGTCCCATCATCATGAATTTATAACCATAAATTAAATTCTGAATTTTTATTGTTAATGTTTTATAAACTAATATTGAAGATGATTTTGGATATTTTGTTAAGAACACATGGACGACTCTCTCAAAACTGTGCATTTTGGTTGTTAGAATTTCATTGAATAATGTTCCTTATCCCGAGATTTTTCACCGAATTCATTTCATGTCATATTCACTTGCACGTAGTCACTAAATTTCATTTATAGAAGTTTTTCGCTTTCTTGGTGTTAAGTAAATAGTAAATCAATGACACAGATGAATCTTAACAATTTATAAAAAAAAAAAAAGTTAAATTTTAGGAATAATATATTTTTTCTCTAATCCAAGGACATTTTAATATGATTGAAACAATAACGCAAAAACTAGTTAGGAAGAGTGTTCGGTGGAAGTCATAACGTCTCATGAAAATGAATTTTTAAACAGAAAAACAGTGAGGACATCACCCATCTTCTTGGATCTACACACAAAAACGAAATCAAGACAAAACTTGACTCCAGGGCCCTGTTTCATAATGAAAGCTAATAGGATTAGTTCATAGTACAAGTGTAGAAACTAGTGTGGTAATGATACTAATACTTATTTTTTTTTTCATAATTGGTAAGACTATTAGTGATATTACTTCCCAACCACAATTCAATTCATTCCTTGATTCCCTCGGACAACACTTCCTTCTAGGTGCAGACCTCAACGCAAAAAATCAAC
>NW_027107578.1:1902112-1912687 GCF_000696795.3 Halyomorpha halys | reverse complement strand
TTTATTTTAGTATGTATGAGATCATTTATCAATATTACCTATTGCCCACAACTGTGTGGCAGATTGTAATATCTATCAATAAATAAATCTAATTAAAAAAAAAAAAATTAGTGATATTACAGAAATTAAAAACTACTAAAGTACAAGTTACTATTGTACAAGTCTGTGTAATTTAATTAAGATAAATCTACAAAACTAATAGTGTTAGTTTGTACTTTATTATGAAACAGGGTCCTGGTATTATGAACTGAAAAGGTAAACTTGGTGAAAACTCGAATTAAAAAAAAAATTAATCGACTTTGGAAAGACTAGAGATTCTTAGAAAAAAGATAGAAAACAGATGATCAGGCAATGAAGGTAGAACTAAAAAGCAGCTACGTAAACTGTTCCGAGTAAACAAACAAATTAACATCTGTCCGAACATGCCCTGACGAACTTCTGCCCGTTAGTTCAACGAGATGGTATCATTAATAATTACGAATTCAAACATAGACTGACGAACAAGTGAACAAGCTCTTACGAGCACATTACAACTGGCTGAAACTTAGTTTCTGGGCCTCTATCAATCTAAGTAACTAGATTAGATGTTTCAATAATGTTAATAGATATTATTAAATAATAGTCGTAATAAATGTTGAATATATATTAACTATTTAATGGTCTTGTTAAGTCAATATTAGCTTTTATTAATTACTGGGCCTATTTCAATTTATAATAGTAAGTAGAATTATATTGAGATATGATAAGGCATAACTGTAGTATTTTATAGTTTAAAATTATTTAGTTATAAAAATTATCCAGAGTGACAAATTCTGTTGCATTAATGAATATATGTATACTAATGAAAAAAATGTTTATAAACTATTCTATAAAAAAAACAGAATATATTTTTATATGCAATACTTTTTTAAAATAAAAAAAATGTTGTTCAATATTGATCGGTCATACTTAATGAAAGATTTTATATATGCTTTTATTTTTATTAATTACTTTTTATTAGAGTACGCAATTTATTTTTTATTGTGCTTATTCAGTTACATCAATATATTTTATTTTTCTTAGTTTTTTTATGTTCTTACTCATCTATTGTAACTTTATATTTCAATAATTTTGTAATTAATTGAATTAATGCTGAAGAAACAATGTAAAACATAAAATCTGTTGTTTGCGTGGCGTATGCAAAATTTATATAAAATATAGGCTTCTTCTGTTTATATTACAATATAAAATATATATATAATATATTTACGAAAAATGTAGGTTCTATAGGAACTAAATTATTTAATTACAGTTTTCCAGCTCTCATGAAGAAAATATTTTATTTATTTTTTTAGACGTATTAAATAACAAAATTGAAATTAATTAAACAACAATAATAATACATTGTAAAATTACTGTCATTGGACAATGAGAATCGATATTTTCTTATGTCTAATATTTGTGTTCTAACCATTTTCCCCAATATGTATAGATTAGTCAAATTAAAAAAAAAAATCAATATATTAAAGCTAAAAAAAAAACATTAAAAATACTGTTATTAAATATTGTATTTTAAATTGATTTGTAAATATTTTGAGATCTTGATGGTGTTAAAGGAAGGGAAATCTACCTGATGGGGAAAACGGTGAGCTTTAACTTCAAAGCAATTGTAATTTCCCTATGACAGCTAAACGTTATTATGAACCGGAAATTTAGTTTGAAGTTAGAACTTTTTGGGTCAAACTCAAAACCAATATTCTATCCACTAAGCTATTCAGAGCCTAAAAATATCTTCACATTATTGTAATACTGGGCGTAAAACACAATATTAAGCATACTTAATACTGAATATATGCATTTTATTATTGTGCAGTCTATCATATCTTAATGTTGTTAATTAAATATAGATAATGATTATAATAATTATATATACTAATAAATAAATGTATGAATAAATTAGTGTATATTAATAATTAATATTAGGAAATTTATTCTAATGTAATTTAAGTGTTGTGCTATTAAATTTTCTAGCATTGTAGTTAGTTTTGTAAATATGGAGTTCAGAATGAAAAATTAATTCTATGTAAGTTTTTATTGTGAAAAATCCTTCCTACTTTTTTTTTTTTTTTTTTACAAAACACATAATAGCTGTTTTCATTTTTACATTAATAATAATTACATATTCAACTATCCATATTACATACTTTGTCATAATTTATTTAATTGTCACATTCGGTTTTCTTATTTTATACGTTTTCTGACTCTATTCTGAAACTAAAACGGTAGTATTTATTTTTTTTAATACCAGATCGGCCTGGTGGGCCTTACATGGTTGATATAACTTATATTATATATATTTTTTAACAGTTGATTATGAGGGGATATAGTCATACAAATGACACCCCTAACTATACAAAATGTTCTTATTAAAAGAAAAAAATATAAAATAAATAGATAAGAATAATGCTTCTTAATAAAAGAGGAAAATAAAATTAATAACAAAAAATAATGATATTGGTACACTTAAATAAAACAAACAATTGTCTTCTAATAGTAAAAAGAAACAAGTTAATTTGAAAAAGGGAAGAGAGAAGAAAGGAGAAAAAAAAAATAATGAATAAATAAAATGAATAAGAATATTAAGTAAATAGAGGTAGTGTGACTATGAATTAATTTTATATTTATTAAAAATTTATAAAAGAATGTCCTGCAACTGTCTGGGTTTCAGTCTTCGGGTTGAGGTTGGGTTTCCCAGGTTGCAGGTCATTGCTCCTTTAACTGTCGGCAACTGGGAGTGGAACTTAATGAACCGTTTTTTGATATAATCCTCAATTAACTCCATTTGTAATTCGCGATGCAATTGGCTATCTAGTATTTATTGAAATGTTTAAAGAAAAACAGGGATCACTACGTTTCTTGGATCTGAATTCTTTAACACATAAATTAAATGGGTTGATGTTTTAAATCGATTTTACTGCTAGAATTATGACTAACTAATCTTCAAAAGGGTGTATAACAAACACTGTAAACAACAAAATTTATTATCTATTTTGTGTTTTGCAGTCGATGCCAGACAAACGCTGCATTATTTTCGCAAGAAGTTAAAATATCACTGTTCCAGTACAGATGCAGCTTGGGGTCACAATATTTTCGAGGAGAGATCGATCCCTACAAGAGCGGAAGACTAGGCTAGGCAAACAGCGATTAGGAACGGCTGGGATTGGCTAGGAACCGCGGGGCGTGGCTGATTATCATAAACTAATCGGATAAGATTGGTTTCGGTTCAAGGGCGGGGTTGTTGGTATTAGCTGATTGGCCGGCCGTTGGTTAGCAACACAACAATATAACCAATCAGGGACAACTAATAACAATGAACGTGTCGTTGAGCATTTATCCAAATACCTGCCCATCGGCTTTTAATCAAGCAGTCACAAGCCCGAATTCATTTCGTTACAGAGTAAATACTGCCCCGTTTACACGCCGGACTTCCCTTATAAATAATTACCAATTTATTTATAATCCGACTTTATTAGTCAGTCGCTAATTGCTTTTTGAGCAAACGCTCTAAATTAATTTTGTCCTATATTTATTTCAGTACATGTAGATGAAAAAAAAAATGGAAATTAAGAATAAAGATTATTATGGAATAAAAATCACCTAAAAATACAAATACAAAAATAAATAAATTAACGGGGTGTTAATATTGAAGTACAGAATAAAGTTTGTAGTTTCATAGTGAAATAATTTATATATATTAGTCCATATATTACACTTGGTCCTACTGGGAGTGGAAGAAGTGTTGGCGAACTCCTTCCATCCTCTTCATCTCATGGCCTTCTCCAGCTTGACCTCTAGTACAATCGGACGTACATAAGAATATACTAAGAATATATTTTGTTTTTCCACACAAACTTTATTTAGTGTAAGTGTACAGTGTTTAGTTGATTTTTTAGTATGTATGAAGTTTACTCTTGAATAAAATTCACTTAAAAATACAAACACAAAAAGAATTAAACTAATGGGGTTTTATGTTTATGTGCGTTAGAACAAAGCATTTTATTCATTATACTCAAGTAAAATTATACTCACTAAAGAATATTTGAGGTCACTTCACTGGCAGATGGAGATAAAAAGAGTGATGGAGGGGAAAAGGAGAAGAAGAGTATGATAGAGAGGAAATAGGAAATGTGGAAGAAGAGGCAGATGAAGAGGTGAAGGGAGATGGAGAAGAAAAGAAAGGCGAGTAAGAAGAAGATGGAGAGGAAAACAGAGATGGGGAGAAAGTAGGAATTGGGGAGGGGAAGAGAAATACGAAGAAGTTACTAATAAATAAAAATATTATCATATACATATATATTTAAGATATTAGTATAAAAAATAAGAAAACAATTGTCTATGCAATCAAAAAGAAAACTATCTAGGAGCTTGTTCTTGTAAAAACAACAATATGTTGGTGGTATAATAACATCACCAACATAGTTTAATATTAATAATAATTTAAAATCACCAACTGATTTCAGAGAATGAAATCGTGAAAGTGAGTTTAAAGCGAATGGAGTAGATGCGAACATTTGAGGCCTACCTTTATCACAATTTTACGAAGTGCCGACTGTTGCTTACTTAACTTCCCCTTTCTTATTAACTGCCTTTCTTTCCCTCCTGGGAATATTTTCTCGTACATTTTATTTTCCTCCAAATGTTTTTATTTCTACCCTTCATCTCCAGGTTTTCAACACTTGCACAGCAAATAAAAAACACGGAAATACAAATAAAATTAGATTTCTCTGAATTATGCCTACAATTAACATTCAGTTTAACAATAATTTTACTATAACTTTTGTTGTTTATTTAAGTTTACACGGTTACATTTATGTTTGGAGCTATAAATATTGAATAAATGTCTTCCCAATGTTCAAATAACCATTTTGGGTTTTATTGATTCTTTTTTACTTTTTTATTTAAATTTAGCTTATACAATTAATAATTTTCATTCTATATATGATTTTTTTAAAATTTGGTACTAAACATACGTACTCTTTTTGCTAACATATAAAATGAAATGTTTTTTTATTTTATTTTATGATCCCCTTCCTGGTTGATTTTGACACACGGGAGAGGCAGGGGGAGAGTTATATACAGACCCTATCCTAGCCATAGTGGTGGTAAGTTTTCATTTCGAGGGACCGCCACAAAAATAAAAATCTATTCCCAAGGCCGGCTTCCAGCCGGCGCCGCTGTAGTTCCCAGGTTTTAAAGACCTATGCCTTAACTCTCTGAGCTAGAGATGGTAGGTCCTCTATCAGTCCCACTTGTAAATCAGATATCAAACCATAAGGATCTGGTGAAATGTATCTTTCTATTTGTATTTTTTTTTAAGCACCTCTCTGGTGATTTCGGACATGCTGTAATGCCTCAACTCCCTCAGCCACAAAAAACCTCGATCCGCATTAAACCGAGAGCTTGTTAAGCCATTATTTTTTTTATTTGACGGGAAGAAAAATGGGAAACGCACGATATGGAGGAAGCACTCGGAACCTCCACCGAAAATTTCTCAGTAATCCACCAATCTTAATGTTCATCATTGGTTCTATTTTCATTCCGACTGACGTGTGAGTGTTAAAGTTAACACCCAAATGCCTGTTTATAATGTTATAAACATTAGCTGAAATGAATTTCAAGGTTAGAAACAATCAAAATACAATATACCACAACGTCATCTCACCCATTAACCATTGGAGTTGATTTGGAAGATAAGGTGCAACTGTCCACTGTCATGACGTATATACATCAGCCAATTAAAGAGGCTGTGGCATCAACTTCATTACATGTACAGTAAGCTATCAGGCCAAATATGATGGGTCAGTGCTGTCACGAACGTAAATGTTGTGGTGTAGTTTATACCATGACGTTGACAGTTGCTGCACTGACATAAAATTGTCTCCGTAAGAACGGACCTTTGTACTTTTGTTTTTGCATATGCATTTACCAACATAAATGTCCCTATCTTTTTTGTTACTAAATTATTATTCAGTACAATGGTGAATAAAATCCTCAGTTATTGACAATCAACAGTTAGTCGAATTCGTTAACACAACGCTTTACAAGGATCCGAAACTCTTCAGGATCAGAAATAAGTTTCGAGACACAGATGTTCATGATCGAAACCTGAGTCTTAAGATGGCAGTCGAACGAATGTGAAATTAGAGGCGGATCAATGAAGGACATTTTAATGGGGAAAGTTGTGCTCAGCTCTCGAACGATCAATCATCATAGCTCCCTGACAGCCTCGCTTCGGTCCTCTTTGCAATCTTACGCTCTTCCATTCAGCCCTCTTCCGACAAAGAGGAAACTCCCCGAAGGGGAAACTTCTCTTTAATAGCCCATCTGAATAAAGTCTGTTTAGAAAATAACTTTTTTTTCCAATAGGTCTCAAGGTTGTTTTGGAATAATTTTTGACGTCCTTCGCCAGTTATTGGAATAATAATATTTAAGAAATATCCTGCGACTATTTAGTAACTGGTAGGTTCATTATACTAAAGTAGCTTTTTACATTGTAGCATAGCAGAGGGTTGTACTAATGTAATCTATAAAACTGAAAAAATAACTCCAATAATGAATTAAGAACTACTGTATGGCATCTGCCTCTTTTGTTTTTCTTAGTTATGTCATTAGAAACATTATGATTGCATATGACAGTACAATCCTTATACCAATAAAACAATACAAATTTTAACAATGACTCAGAATATAAAGGAGCATAAATAAACAATATATTCGAGGTTAAATAAGTAAACATTATACTAAGAGAGAATGAGAAAAGGGACAGATAGAGAGAGAGGGAAAGGACGATTAAAACATTGGATAGGACTCTCCACTAGCTAATTAAAGCTAAAGAGTACGACCCATTTCAGTGTTTATTCCGACCTCATTGATTTTGCAGCCTTTTCCTTGAAAAAAATAGTGCACTTTTTAATTTAATATATACATTTTTTTTTATTATGACGAGGGGAATGATGAAATGGATTTGAAAATATTTAAAAAAAAAAAATTTTTAATTTGAAATCTAAAATCTTTAATTTTGAAAATATTAAAAATTAATGATCGACAGTGTAGAAAATAAATATTGAATAGAACATATTTTTCAATATTCAAATCTATTTAAGAGCCACGCCGCTCCACTTGATAACTTGGATTTCGAGGTTGGTTTAGATTAAATCGAAGGGAGGGGTATAAAAAAACAAAAAAGTGGCGGGATCATAAATTAAATATCTAAAATTTCCGATTATTAATTATTAAAAATCCGATCGAACCTTTGGATGAATCTGAAAACTGGAGTATACATTAAAGATTTTTTGTCGCTCAATCATTTTTTTTTTATTTCAAAATCATAAAAATTATATCTCAAATTTTAAAGATAAACATTTCCCTTCCTATTTTCATCTTTTTCTTTTTCATACAGAAACTAATTTATATTATGGATTAAAGATTTCTCTATTTTTAGAGTAATTTTAACTAGTTTTATTTTTACACTATTTTATCCCTAAGAAAAGACGACAAATCGAAGAGAAATAAAAAAAACACACCAATGCCCCGTATCATTTAGCTTTAATTAACTAAAGCGGAGAATCCAATCCTTAGGATGTTTTAATCAACCTTTCCTTCTCTCTCTCTCTTCTTTTTACTCTTCTCATTCTATTTTAGTGTAATATTTATTTATTTAACCTTGAATTTTTTTTTTATTCATGAACCTCAAATATTGTTACATATTAATTACAGCCAAATTATCCGTTATTAGAATGTATAATCTTAAGATATAGAAATAAATTTAGAATCGAGTTAGTCAATCCTGATTTTTCCCTCTTCCCACAATAAGGGAACGGTTAAATAATTTTAAAATTCATCCTACAAAAACAAATGTTAACTAATAACTTTAGCAGCTTCCAATTCTTTTTTTTTTGGGATTTAAACATATGAATCTTTCTAGCAATGAAAATCCTGTGTAATATTGTATAATTCTCACACTACTTTGTTATAGAATCTTTATCCTTTTTACGAAATCAAACTAGGAGAAAATATGTTTTCTTCGAATAATTTGTACCCAGTCATATATGAGCTAATTTTGAATAAAAAAATTATTTTAATCAATTGAAAAAGGAACGAAACTTTATTTTGGCAAAAGATATGGAATAAAGAAAAAAATAGTATTTTACTTTTTTTTGTTTTTTAAATAAATCTTTCTGCCTTCAACATTCAATTCGGTTCTGTTTTTCAACATGCATTTATTTTTACACACATAAGGCACATGGTTTAGTAACATTGATAAGTAATATAAGGTAAATATATCTTATAATGTCCTACAACAGTAAACTTAATTTATAATAGACTAATAAAGGAGTAGATAAATACATATATCGCACATAACTCAATTTTTTTTTTTCCTTATATGTTGTTTGAGAATAAACCGAAAAAAGTTTGTGAGGAACCGTTTTTGAAATATGACCGTTTCAAGGAAAATATATTTACGCATGCATGAGCAAACGTATTGTATTAAATTTTATTTAATTGGCATTGAACCACCATTGGATGAACAATTTCAAAATATAAGGGTATCAAGAGAAATAATTTTGCGGATGCATAAGCGAGAGTAATGAGTGGAATTTAATAAAAGCGAATCCAGATTATTTTTGAACAAATTTAGAACCGAATCGATCGAGCAATTTTAGAAATATTATTAGTGAAATAGTGAAAATATATTTGCTCATGGGTCAGCAAAATTAAATGATGGAAATTGATTAAACTGATACGGGGTTTGTATGCAACAGCAATCCCTGAAAATTATCATTAAAATCAGATTGAAGGTAGTGATTTAATTCAAAATAGAATTTGTTCCTTGATGTTTAACACGTAAATTTTAAAATATCTCTATTACACGGATTTAAAGATTTTCTGCCTTGTGTTGGGGAAAATTAAGAAACCTCATTGTCCTAAATGAAAATCTATTGTGAAAAATAAGGTACACAATTAATGAAGTAATTTTCAAATAGTGTAAGGTAAAATGATATAAATCAGAGTATATTTTAGAAGGATAAATTTTAATATATTATTTATATATTTTAAGGATGAATTCATTTTACTTGTTTAAAATAAAATTTTTTAAAATTTTCTCCCCCCTCCTTGAATACCAAATCCGCTGGTTAGGTAATATCCAAGGTTATCCGCTGCATTACCGTAATAAAGTTTTGTTTAAATTAATCTACCACTAATTATAATAAATTTCTAATTAAAAAAAGGAAAATGGTCCGGGTAAGGTCGAAATAATTCTTTGCAGAGATACAAAAAAAAAAAAAATAATGATAAGATAGATAAAAATGATTCTCACAACTAAAATAATGTAATACAGTAAGAGGATAAGATAATAAGTAAAAAAGGAAACTAAGGTGTGGCTAAAAATTATGTATAATATGTGAAAATTTTTATAAAAATGAACGAAAAAATATAAATAATTAAAGTAATTTAGAAAAATCAAAGTAAATTAAGTAATTTTTTCTTTAATTTAGTTTATTCATTTTTATATAAGTTTGGTTATATTGTACATTACCTTAGCAATTTTTTTTTCATTTTATCTTATTCTCTTACGTTTTACATTATCTTAGTTGATAAAGCCCTGAAAAGTGGGACGAAACATTGGCTCATAAATAGCCATCTTCCTTTTATTAGATGATATATTTCCTATTATAGCAATGCAATTTTTTTAAAAATCTTTATTATCCACGTAAATACAAAATTTCTCTTACTTTCTGGTAGCAGGCACGATTCAAGAATTCCGAACTTCAAAGAGAATGAACATAAAAAAAAATGCAGCAGTATATGGTATGTTATAAATATATTTATTTATATATATATACACATATGTATAGACACAAATGAACAAAGTGCTGGCCCAGTAGGGATGCCACCAGAGCTAATCTCCCGGGAGTCCGATCCCACCCTAAATCAGAAAAGCGTTGACACTATTTCATTCCTGATAGGGGGCCTTCAATGGAAAACACTCCCGTGTTTGGTCGGCCGTGAAACGTAAACACCCATCGCTGGTTGTTATTTTTTAAATATTTACCCACCCCCCGCAAAAAAAATACAAAGTGTCCTTAAATCATCCTTTTCAACTTGCTGATCCTCCACTCGATTTATTTCGGCATTTTTTTTCAGCGCGGACAACGATTTATATTCTCTTTACCAAGTGTATCTCGCATTTTGGATAAGCAGTATTTTTTTTTTTAAGCCACCGTAACTCATCTGTAGCCACAAATATATTTAAAACATGCTGCCCAGTGTAGAATGTTTTTATATGTTAAATTTAGGTGGCTGGGTGAAGGGCTACACCAGGACTTCGCTCAATTTAGCAAAATGTGGATGACCAACTTCACATACCTTGTAAGTGCATATACAACATTTTCAGGAAATCTAATTTAACATTTGAGAACATCCTATGATGCCATATTTAATAATTTCCTTAATTGTTTTATTAAATATTTTTTCAGTGTCACTTATGACATTAATTTTTTTTTTTTTTTTTTAATAATTTATTTATTGATATTT
>NW_027107578.1:1868722-1897542 GCF_000696795.3 Halyomorpha halys | reverse complement strand
AATTTTTCGGTTGGGTGCAATACGCAAGAGATATTTCGGACGTTATGTCCTATTTCTTCTAATCCACTTTTTATTTCGCTTGTGGGAGTACTTGAATGAAGGCCTCTTAGGACCACTCTATATGCTTTTTCATCGCGTAGTTGGTAGCAATGAAAGTTGTAATGCTTTGAATTAAAATAATTGATTAGAGTTTTATAATGTTCCTTCTTTGTAGAACTGATTTTTATATCTTTTACTCTGGAGAAACAACTGAAATTTGTCTGTCCTATTAAATTTGCGATTTCTCTACCGAATGAAACAAAATTTTCGATGCTTGAAACATAAATAGGTGGTGGCTCCGGTTCTGAGAAGTTAACCGGGTTTGAAGTTTCGACTGGCTGATTATTAGCGACTGGCTGATTATTAGCGGAAACAATATTGTTAGTGGTAGAAGTCGATGGTAAAGTATTTTCCCCTGTTATGACTGCAGTGGTCTTACTGCGATTTTTGGTTGGGACATTAATTTAGATCTCAATCAGTCATTTTACTAACAATATTTACAGATTTGAAATCGGTTATTATAAAATCTATGAAATTGACCAATTAACCTAGAAAGAACAAGTTCTTTCTATGCTACATCAACTCTATTGTGACCAGTTAAAATAGTAAGATAAGGGCACTTTCGAAATATGACAGTAATTAATTTGACAGACTCAAACGTATTCAAAAACAAGACAGTCCTGAACCCACAAACAAACATTAAAAATGCTTACGTATGTGAAAGGATTAAGTTCAACACAAAGCAGGATGTTAAATGTAAGCTGCGTGATACGCGCACCACTTCAGTTTTTTATTTTACTTTTTGCACTAATCTATACAGCAGACATCCCAACCAATACTAACACTATCCTCACCACGTATGCCGATGACACGTGTGCTCGCTGTTAATAATAACCCTTTAATTACATCCCAAACTCGATCCCATATCACAGCCCTCGAAGAATGGTGTCGTAATTGGAGGATTAAAATAAATTTCAACAAATTACCTTTACCCTTCGTCGTAAACCTACTGACTGCCCTACAGTTTCATTTAATGATGTTACTCTTACCCCTGTTGAACAGATCCACTACCTTGGACTACATCTGGACAAACGACTAACCTGGAATCCTCGCACAAGACTGAAAAGACAGGAAACTGCACATTGATTTCGACTATTCTAGACAAACGGTCTAAACTTCCAATTCATTACAAAAGACTGATTTACATGACAATTATTGTGTTGAGCTTTGGGGTTCCACTAAACCTTCGAATTCCTCTCGTATCCAATCTTTACAATCCAAAATCCTTCGTAAAATCCTAATTGCTCCCTACTTTGTCACAAATAAAATCATCCATAAAGACCTTAATGTGCCATTTGTAACCGATCTAGCTCGAACCAGATATCAATCCTTCCATTACAAACTCCCTATCCACTGAAACCCATTAGTTTCTAATCTTGCTTCCTCTTTTATTCCGGACAATCCTCCGAGGCGTCTGAAAAGAAGATGGCCTCGAGACCTTATATAGTAAAAACGTTTTTAGAGTGCAACCAATGGGTAGTTTCTCTACATGCTTGTACCATACCATTATGATTTCCTCAAATTTACTTGATGTATTTATGTACAGTTGTAAATATCAATAAATAAATTAATAAAAAAATATTTTTTGTACTGTTATGAAAAAATAGAGCAGTAGTAAGTTATATATATATATATATATATTACAATTGCATGAAGAGTTATTAAAAGGCAAAGGGATGATACAATCGCGTGAGGTTCGGGGGTTATACATCGAGCATAATTTAAATATATCAAAAATGTTATTTATGTTTTCAAGAATATTCCGGAATTTTTTCGAGAAGACATGACAACTGTTCTTTATAATAAACAGATCTATTGGTTTGCATATATCGGAAAGATTTATCATTGTTTTAGGTGGTTTTAGGGTCCAATGTGGATTCTGAGAGTAGAAAAAATGTTTTGAACAAAATTTATCATTAATACCCTAGAACTCAAAATATACATATTTTTTGATGTGATGTGTTATGAGCCAATTTGATAGTTCTTGCAATTAACTGAGCAAAGAAAAAAAATATGTCATTTGAATAAAGAGTGGGGACAAATTACCTACAAAACAAAAGAAAAAAAATAGAAATCAAACAATTATTCAAAAAAATATGGCACTGTGTTATTAACGTAAAATTCTAGCTTTTGAATTTGTAATGAAGACATAAAATTTATATGTATGTAAATGTTTAATTTCAAATATAGTAATATCAAATTTTTGTGTTCATTCAATCTATATATTGTACATACTCAAATCAATAAGTAAAGAAGCTTTGCCGGTTCAGCTTATATTTAAATAATTTAAATGAAAAATGCTAAAAGATATCCTTACTGCTCAAACGATATCTGAAAAACATTTCAGATCAAAGTAATGGGCAAAAAAGTCAAAGATAAATCTATAATGAGATCTTTGGTCAGAGAAGGCAAAGTTTATTACAAAGCCTTTGTAACCGCTTTAGCAATCATTGATTTAAGCTTTTTCCTCCAAAGTCTTTAATTTCAATAAGCCTCTTATATAAAAAAAAGGAAGGGAATTAAATGCTTCATCGAAAATCTGTAATTTTTATATTATATATTCTATTTTTTTTTTAATTGACGGTTTTCCTCCCATTTACTATATTTCGTTTGTTATATGTAGGCCATTCTCCTAAAAAAAGTGAAATCAAGAAATTTTTTTCACGGAATATTCATATAGGAAATGTTTTATCATTTTGTTGTTAACAGATTATAATGTTTAGCGCACTTGCTCAGCCTCCACTGGCTCATTACCAATGATGCTGCGAGAGGGATGCGCTGGGATCTCTTGAGCTCTGCTCTACCCCTCACACGTGGGGGATAGAGTGGGCTCAGGGATCCTCTGGTCGATTGTGTAAATATTGTATATATTATTTTATCATTATGCTATTTTATTTATTTATTTTTCATACAGATAGTTTGATTATGTTCATCTTGTATATTCTTTTGTTTGTATATATTTTAAGAGAGATTTTTTTTATTATTATTATTTTTTTTCTTATTTATTTTTTTTTTAAATTTTATTTATTTATTTTTTTATTTTTATTTTAGTATGTATGAGATCATTCATCACTATTACTTATTGCCCACAACTGTGTGGCTGATTGTAATATCTATCAATAAATAAATCTATCAATTCATAAAAAAACAACAGATTATAATGAGACGTTATTAATCCTCACTTTTCTGATAATATTTATAGTACAAGATCCCAAGAGGATATTGATTAATTTAATAAAAAATATGTATAATTAGTAGCAAACATTTATGAGTCTGCCAAATATATGTAGGGGGAATAAAAAATGGCGGATGTTTCAAAACGTTAAAAAAAAAAATTAATTTTTCATTCGGAGCTCTACATCCTTAAGACTCCACAACACTAGAAAACCTAAGAGAACATCATTTAAAGTAGAGTAAATTTCCTAAAATATGAGCTCTAATAGTGCTATTTACGCTCAATTATTTTCGAGGTATAGATTTTTAAAAAACAACATTTCATAAAAAATGCACTGGAAAATCAGAGGTTAATGGATTTATTTTGAAAAATCTATATCTATAAAACAATTCGACGTACAGATATCTATTACCACTCAAATAAAAGCTAGTTTCATGTCTTGTAGAGTAGTATATGACGTTGATCTTCGTAGGAGTAGCAGTTTTCATATTTGCTAAGATAATTTGGTTTATTGGTTTTCTTCTCTTCGGTGGGATCTTGTACTATAAATATATAAGAAAAGTGGGGATTAATAACGTCTCATTATAATCTGTAACCAAAAATGATAAAAACTGACATTTCACATGAAATGACCCAATATGAATATTCAGTGAGAAAAATTCCCACTTTTTATAGGACTTCCCTTTTTATAGGAGAATAGCCTATTTATAAAAAACGAAATATAGTAAATGGAAGGAAATCTGTCAATTAAAACCAAATAGAATAGATTTCCATCTGTTTAGAAATTTGAACAACTCTCTTATAGATAAAATTTTTGACAATATTTCTCAGGTTAAAAACCCATTTCCTTACTTAAGTTCTTCACAAAACCTTGAATTAATCAGTTCTGTGATTTAAAAATTGATAAAACGGGGGAGAAAATATATAAAAAATGGGGTAAATATTTTGACTTAATAAAGTTGTTTGTTATACTAAATATCCTTTCTTGTGAAGACTGACATTTCATATGAAACGAACTAATATATATGGTTACCCATAAAATCTACAATTAGTATTAGTTAATTTTCAATGTTTAACAATTGTATAATAAAAAAAAGACTTATATCAGCCTCTTAGACAAAAATGGCTTAATGAGACCATATAAAATGGTTGATCGATAATAATTTTCAACAAGTAAATATTTTAATGTTATTATTGATAAGTAGTAAATTTTGAGATGACTCCTATATCGAAGGTTTTATGTATTCTATATTACTAACGTTTTTCGTATTAATTTTTTTTTTTTCAAGAAATACAGTATATTAACAAATGTTGTTTTTTTTTAAAAAGAAAAAAAAAATAACTATATTTTTGTAGTAGATCAAACACAAAACTTTCATTTACGAAATACTTTTTTACGAAGTTGAGAAATATATGGAGTTTATTGGGATATTGGAGATAGCGTATGTTGTAAGTTTAGGTTAGCCCGACGTACAAAGGGTAGACTATTCGGTTAACCAGTAATCTGTACAGATAAAGATATATTATTTCGTTCACGTCTCCAGTCTTCCTTTCTTTTCATACATTTTTATTTGTCTTGTTTTATTCCATCTGCCTCTCACCCCCCCCCCCTCAGGTCTTGTTTTTACAAGACAGATCCAGAATACTAATTCCAACCTTTTTCATAAACAATAGCCAACCTCCTACAAACTATCTTCTTTACACTCAGCTCTCTTCTACCGTCTGTCAGGGTTTCGTAGTTACATTATTTTCTATTTTGCTTTCTAGACGAGACATAGTGCATAATTTGCAATTTTTAATTTAAATAAAACTCGAGATATTTTTTTTATCCCTACTATAAAATATATTTAAGCTTTTTAATCATGTAATAAGTGAAAAATAAATTTTTGGCCTCAAAATTGCAAATTGTACGTACAGAAATTTACAGATATCACTATAAGCGAACTCTTCCACTCTTGTTAGATAGGGTAGCAATCTCTAGAATAACTTCTCCTCCCCCCACGTATGTCTGAAGTGGGGTAAACATGAAAAAAATTCTATAGTTCTTTCAATATTTATACTTCACCACACTATTATAATCTTCTATCCCGCATATTAGATATCAATTAAATCGTTTATTTCAGAAATGGAGTACGTCAAAAATTATGAATTTCCATTTTTTGTGGGGAAAAATTAATGCTCTGAAGGGGAACTAGGAAGAGACAGGATATAATTGTTTTATTAGGTTAATTTATATAAAGGTTTTAACTAATATTTAAATAAAATAGGTTTTTATAATATTATTGTTGCATTGTTTTTCAAATTTGAAGAAGTACCATGAAGACGGAGGAAAACTCCGAAACGTTGGTGTGGTGTAAATATTTTTTTAAATTATCATTTTAATACTAATATATAGAAAAAATATTTTTTAGATTGATAGATTTATTTATTGATAGATATTACAATCTGCCACACAGTTGTGGGCAATAGGTAATAGTGATGAATGATCTCATACATACTAAAATAAAAAAAAACTCTTAAAATATATACAAACAAAAGAATAGACAAGATGAACATAATCAAACTATCTGTATGAATAATAAATAAATAAAATAATATATACAATATTTATACAATCGACCTGAGGATCCCTGAGCCCACTCTATCCCCCACGTGTGAGGGGTAGAGCAGAGCTCAAAAGATCCCAACGCATCCCTCTCGCCGCTATAGAAAAAGGAAGAAAAAAAATCACTTAGTATTTATATAATGCTTCGCTATATATGAATATAGATAGATTGAACAGTATTAAAACTGATAAGATACTAACTGAAGTATCAATAATGATAACAGCTAACTAAAAAAATAATTGTTGTCCTGCTTTACTGAAATCCACATTAAATTTTTTTTAAAAAGTTTTAGTGAGTAAACATTTCTTTAATAATATCTCTAATATATATTTTAACTTATTTATCCAGTGGAGTATTTCTTTTAACGAACTTTTTATTATATTTTCCTTTAAATCTATAAATTAATTTTGTTTTAATAAAATGTATTGTTTGTTTGTTTTACTGTAAACTGATCTACTGCTGTGACTATTATTTCTCTGGTTTGATCCCACATTGCTGTCTAATAGTGAATTTGCTTAGCGGATCACTGGAGGATCTGAGAGGGTGAATGCGGGAGAGTGAATTTGTCGTTCAAATGAAATAAAAATTGTGAAATGGAAGGGACAAGAAAGGAAAAGAAAAAAGGAATGAATTGAAATATTTGTATTTAGTGTGTAGACTGAAACTGATTGTAAAAGAAAACTGTGGGAAAATACAAAAGCTGTTTGAATAAAGCATTTCTTTCTCTTTTCTTTTTCTTCAGAAAGAGCAAATCGATTGACATAAAATAACCGTGAAAAAAAGTCCTTCATGAAAAAAATATTATACAGGTTGATTATACATGACATTTTCATATACATACTGCAAAAAAATATGAATGGTTATTTATATAATGTGTAGGTTGGTTGAGTAGTGTTGAAGTTAATTCTCTTTTTTGTTTCAAAAGATATCAAAGGTATGTACACCGATGTAAAGTGAAAAGTTTGGGCTAAAAATATTATTTATTTTCCAATTATTTCAAAACTTCGTATATAAGGGTTTCTTGGAGTGCTAAAAACCAAAATAATTATCTTCATTGTGCTTCAATATTGGTACTGTATTGAAAAAATCAAATGACTGATCTATCAAAGTGTGGTAAAATTTTTTAGGAGTAAAACAAAGTTGATTCTGGTTTTTAGCCCAACATTTTTGCCCTAAATCGGTTTAAGATTTTTTTTTAAGCATTTAAGAAATAGAAATAACTTTAACACTACAGAACCAATCTACACCAAAATTATTAATGATTTAGGGCTTTATAAACTCCACCAAAGGGTACAAACCGGATCAAATTAAAGAAATTAGAACCAGAGATATAAAATAGAACATTTAAAAAGTTTTTCTTTATTAGAAACTAATATTTCGCCATTACAAGACCATTAAATCTATATTTTGTTAAAGTAGGTTAAAAGAGGTGACGGCTTTCCAACGGTTATTGAAATTATGAAAGATTATACGAACAATGGTCACAAAAAAATATATATATCCTCCAAAGAAATCAAGGTGAAAAATTTCTAATCTTTAATTTATTTGATTGTTTCAGACGATGCTAAAAAGGAATATGATTTGCTCTTTCCTATAAAAAAGTTTATTGGCATAATTTACTGAACTCCTTATTATGTTTTTTTTTAAATTTTAAGAGAATAAAAAATCATTTAATTATATATGTATTTTTTTTTCTTTTTCTTCAGAAAGATACACATAAATTGGCATATAATAACCACGAAAAAAATGTGG
The DNA here is from genome assembly GCF_000696795.3 of Halyomorpha halys. Taxonomy (NCBI): domain Eukaryota; kingdom Metazoa; phylum Arthropoda; class Insecta; order Hemiptera; family Pentatomidae; genus Halyomorpha; species Halyomorpha halys. The sequence goes on along the minus strand of NW_027107578.1, from coordinate 1,889,910 downwards.
TCTTATTAGCATAGTCTATAATAATTTTTTGGAGCGAATGGGAAGTTTAGAGCGTTTGTCAAGTAGGTGTTGTAGCAATCGAAATCTACGAGCAGTTTCTTATCGTTTCAGTCTTGTATGTGGATTTCAAAGTAGTCTGTTGTCAAGATGGAGTCCTAAGTATCGAATCTGTTCAACAGGCGTTTGTGGAGTATTTAAAAAGGATACTGTAGGACAGGAGGGTAGAGGTTTACGACGGAGAGAAAAGGTGATATATTGAAATAAATGAAGTAATTATATGCTACTTATATCAGACGTAAAACATTTGTGAATCTATACGGCAACTGTGTTCAATCTAATTTAGATTAGAATCGGAATAGATTCTACCAATAATTTTACTGCTGGCACCCACCCAAGATGAAAATGTAAATACCAAGTTGTAATTTACGGCCCATGGAATCTTATCAAGGACTAATAAATAATTATAATATTAATATGGTAAATTTACATCAGTTATCTTTTTTTTTTAATAGCAATGGTGGAATATGTGCTAATATTAAATGTTGTTTTGAAGTTGGAAGAAGGCAAAGAGCCAAAACGTAATAATTGTCGAGTTACTCATATTGATTGGTTAAGAAATATTGCAGGGACCAACAATATCAATTTTTAATAAAAAATAATAAAGCTTATATAATACTGTACTAAGTACATTGTTTCTGAAATGTTTTTTTCTATGAAGGTATATCTCGGGAACTATTGAAAGTAAATAGATATTTAGGACGCATATTTCAGCAACTCTTCTTCATATGGTGTTCTGTTAGGTTTTACTAGCGTTGTAGGTAGATTATGTAGTATATTATAGGTTGTGGTTAATTATAATAAAAAATTATTATTATTATTATTATTTTTAATTTTTGCAAGTAGTATGACTGCTAGACTCTCATTACATTGGCGACGATGCAATAAATATTCAAAAAAGTGCTATCAAAGTTTTCATCAAATAATGTAGATTTTTTTGTACGGGCTCTCAGACTAAAATGAGTCCGTTTTCTCGATTAAAGACAGGTTTACATGCTACGATAAATCGTAGCGAAATGATTGTAACGGTTTCTTACAGTATTAATTTGTATTTATTAATTACTAATGTTATTAATTCATTTATGTAGTTTTTAATAATGAACCACAAATAGGAAAAACTTATATATGGTTAAATGAATTCACTCTAGAAGTCACAAGAACTTTGCTTGAAAACTGCATACCAACCTTTCCTATGAATAGCCAATGCAAACTGATTGTGAGTCAAATTGTAGTGACAAATTGCTGCTACTTTTTATACGTTCCAGCCTGTCGTTACGATTTGCAGAAATTGGACCCGATCGTAGCCAACCATCCAATCCGATTCCAACTACAATATATTGCTACACTGACTCAGACACTGATATTTGTATTGAAATTAAATGAAATGAAAAATAGTTCATTTTATCAGCAATTACAAAGATAATTTTAATTTTATAAAAATTTATTGGCCAAAAACCAATGTAGCCACACTTAATTATAACTTATATAAAGAGAGGAAAAAAATAAATTAATTAATAAACTAACTGACTAAATAAAAACAAAACAAAAAGGATATTAAAAATTTCTGTGCAATTATATTAATTGATTAGATTGGTGAATTAAAAGGTAGTAAAACAGAGGGGTTTTAAGCGGATTTTTTAAAGATTTATAAGGGTTTTTTAGGAAAGAGTTGGTATATAGCGTATGTTAGAGGGAATGGAGTTACAGAGATATGCAGATCGGGTAAAAAACGATTTATTAAACGCAGCAGTTCTGTGAGGTGGAGGGTAGATGTCAGATAAACGGGACCTGGTAGTACGGGATTGGACTAAGAATTTGAATTGCAGGTTTTCTAGGATATAGGAGGGGCGTTGATCACTGGGCATAGAAAGGAATCTAGGAAATATGAAGGAATATAGAAGGAATATAGGAAAGGATGGATAGAGCCACTTCAGCTCGGTTATGTGCCTTGGTGATCCCGAAAATAAATCGTACTTGTTACAATGTATTGGTTAACACTCTGTCGGACGTATTGTTTAACTATGTTTTACAAAATGAAGAAATATTATAATTGCCATGAGAACCTAAAAAAAATGTATATAACAAACACAACAATGCCTGCATATTGCCATGTATCTGTTCGATATTTAGTAGGGATGGCAATGCAATTGAAGGCAATTATTCAAAAATAAGTTAATTAATTATTTTATAATGAGTCTTGCAAAACAATTAATATAATTAGATTCTTTTACAAAGGCCTGTTGTGTGTTTACCAGTTTTCAAAATTTTATTTATAAATGTTGTTACCATCAACTATATAATATAATAAAAGATGGTATTGTGTGATATAATAGTAAATAAACTACATTAAGGAACAAAGTGTTTATTTATAATTTATTGCTATGATTAAAATGATTGAAATGGTCCAGATAAATGGTTGCCATGAAATATGATTATTGCATTATTATCTAATATATATCTGAATTAGTGCTGAGTTGTTTGATTTGCATGTGGTAACGTGAGTGTCATCTTGTTCATAAGGGATAGCGTCCGTTCTTAGAACTTCGTCTCGTCGAAGTGCATCTGGTCTCTTCTTCGGTCTTCTTCCATCTCCTGTTTCTGTCTTCAATGTCTCTTTTTTCTGGTCAGATACCCCTCTCCTTCATAGAGGCGTTACCTTTTGGGAACTTATTCTTCATTGGCTATCATCAGCCACGCCCAAGAAAAATACGCTACTAGGTAGTGGTACACTTAGGAAAGTGTTTGGTGCATGTGTTGTTTATAATTGACCTGACTACCGACAAACCCAGCAGGGAATACCTGTTTTTAATAGATTTGTTTAGAATTTTGTTTATATAACCGGCACAGGTATGACAAGAAATATGGCAGACTTTTATAATATTAATAATTACCAATACCTCGATACATATCAATATATAAACAAAAAAGAGATAGTTTTAGGTTAGAATTTCAAAATAAAAAGAATAGTAATAATGTTAAGACATAGCTTGGTTCAGAAGGTTGTGTATTTGATTCCCATCTGGGCTGGTCAATATTTATTTTGCGGCGGCCCCGAGAAATGAACCTTGACATTCCCAATCTGGGGCTGTATAGGTCCTGAATTGAGGACATAAGCCAAAAAAATAATTTTAATTATTATTATTATTTATATATAAGCTTAAAGTTGACCTCATCGTGACTCTAGCACCTCCGGTTAAACTTTAGACTTACCTTCGAGCTCAACATTAACTTTAACCTCCTCGTGACTGCTGCAGTACCTGTTCGAATCCGGCCTGGGTAGTTGACTTTTATTTATGTGGAAATTGAACTTGACCTGAAAGAGGGTCATAAAAAAAAAATATAACACGATTTTGTAAACCTACTAAATTTCCACAATATTGAACGAACTGGAAAATGGGCGAATAAAGGAAACATTTTTTGTAACATCGAACGTCTCTAAAGGCATTTGATGAAAAATCAACTTCAAAGCTTTACAAGAGGAGGGAGTAAAGGAACCATTGAATAAATAATTCTCACGAGAGCTATAATTTTAAAGTTTATCGTAGTAAATAAACACTAACCCATTCCTGTCTCTCTCAGGGAAACATTTTCCATTTAGTTTTCTCTTTCATTTTTTTTCCCTCCTTTTTTTTTTTTTTATAAAATCCCGAGAGACATTTATACGAAGTAAACAGCTCTATTGCTGGGCGGCCTTTTCCTTGGGCTTGCATTGTGTGCCCTTTCAGGGCCACTATTTCATTTACCATAGGCCCACTCATTTATTAATAGGAAAGTAGCTTAGATAACATTCATTCACTATTGTAGTTTTCTAGAAAGGTGATTCTGATATATCCCTCGTTATAATCGATTTTAATATTTAATACATCAAAAAGAAGTATTTCTTTTAATATGAATTTATTATCAGTTGATATTAGTCACAACGTATTTCTTTCATGTAGAGTTCAAACAATGTTCAACTTTTATAATTTTAATGAAGAAACAATTAGGAACAATAATTTAGCTTCATTTTTTACAAGCAAATTTGTTTGTTAAATTATTAGAAGTAAGTCATATCATTCATGTTAAGAATATTAATTCTTGTGAAATGTATCATTTATTTTAATTATATATTTATTGTTTCTGTACGTTACGAGATATTTTCTCCATCTTCAGGATTACAATATTAATTTTTTTAAGTTTCCTTGCCAATTATCTATGTAATTATGTTCTAGTGTTACTTGGAAACGTTTCTTATTTTATCCGTCCACATTATCACATATATTTATATGATCATAGAAGGATACAGTAAAAAGAGAAGTGATAATGCAGACAGTTAAAGTATGACGTTTCCGTTCAAATTTATACCATAACTAGTACAAAATATATTATGAATAATTGACAAGGAAACTACAGAAAAAGTGTTCTAATACTAAAGATTGGGAAAGACCCTAAAACCTTAATAAATCATAAGAAAATAAGGAGATAATAAAAATGAAGATTATATTCTACATAATATGCTTCATTAGAAGTTATAATCGTTTTTCAAAGCCAGAACTCATTAAGTTATCACATTACAAACCACGAGGCCTTTAGTTGAAAAACCTCACAACCCTATAGAGATCTCTTTGAGAAGACTTGGAAACATATTTGCGTCCAATAAAGGAAGCAGTGGTGGTCGATTGCCTTAGCCAAATCCCTAATAACGGAACCCCTACTCGGAGATCTAAGGAGTTCGCCCCCCTCATGAAATTGTAAGTAATATTTTCGCTTTTTTCCTTCGGAACAGTTAGTCGATTTTTGAATTTTTATATTTATGTTCATTGAATCCACAGAATTCTAAATTTTCATCGCTATGTAGCCAAAAAGGTTGATTTTCCAATGGATGATTGTAAAAATTCATAGAAAAAGGGATGAAACAAAACAATAAATTAATTATTAAAGTTTATTTAATTAGCCTACGCTTTAGGTTAATTAGTAAATGCTCAAGACGGTAATAATATGAAGATAGATGAGAAAAATAAAATAAATATAGATAGATTTAAATATGATACGTTTTTGGAATGGATAACGATCGAATTCTAAAATAATTTAATTTTATTCTAAAATAATTTGAACACCTAGCGATAGATTGAAACATTTGATGATTTATGGTCTAAGATATACCGACCAGAGGACTCCTTCAATGCCAGTTTTGGAACATATTGGACCAGGAATTCTGAAGAGAGAATGTTACACAACACGTATTTCATGGGCTCTTGTTAACTTGATTTCCCTTGGTTTGTAGAACGGATTATAGCGTTTTTAGGTTTCGTTTATTTCTCCTACAAATATGATACAAACGGTAATTTATAGTTTCAGTACTCAGTTCTTAAGTGTGTATGACTGTATTATTTAGTAATGCAAAACACTTTATCTGTCTCAAGGATAGTTCATACAAAAAAAGCTATTAAAAGTTTTTGATAACTAAAATGATTAATAAAAAGTGTGATAAGATTTTATTAAATACGGAAAATGAAACAAATATATCATACAGCACAAAATTTTCAATTATCAAAAAAGAGGTTTGAAACATAAAAATACATTTATTTTAATAAAATGCATTCTAATCATTCTAATTAAACTCTTAAAACTTACAACACCATTCTCCGAAGGATTATAAATGTAATGGGGAAAATTAATGTATTGATGATATTAATTATGGAAAAACCAAACCTACTTAGATATTGCCCCTCATGGATAAATTTTATTTCATTTCATTTAGCATGTACTGAAGAGTCAATAATCTTAGCACATCCTAGATACTCATGTATGAGGTTGAGATTGAGCAAGATATAAGAGTAATATTTAGCACGAAATAAGGTGTTTGGGCATTATTGGTGGTGCCACACTCAGTCCCAGCGAAGATCGAATCAGCTAAGCCAAATAGCAATGCATATAATGTATTTAGCAATGTTGCATAAGTGGATTAAATCATATATTTAGGAGTTTATAACCAAAAACTAAAGAAACTACAGGGTAAAAAAAACGTACAGGACAAAAAGACAGGAATTTTGTATCTGTTATAGCTCTTACCAGACAAACGGTCTAACTTTTCATGTGATTAAAAAAATACTCACATATATGGCTGCAATAAGGCTAAATTAAACCAAACCATGGAATTCCTCTGGTATCCAATCCTTGGAATCCAAAATCCTCAATGCTTTCAACATTATCACAAATAAAATCATCTATATTAATGTTCCATATGAGAAGCTCCAAATAAAATGAAGGTTGTCTACTTATTAAAAAGTTTTGAAAAAATGCGAAAAAAATTATTTATCATACTTCAACAATTGCCTGGATTTAGACCTGTTTCTAAATAAATTCTCATTAATAACATGCAATCATCAATAACATCAATTTAGGGCTACATGTCAAAGGAAAGTACTTTGAAATGTATTGTGTGTATGAAAATCTGTTTTGAAATAATTTCTGGACTAATTGTGTTTTGAACAAACGTGAGGACAGAATCCATTTTGAGCCACATAAAAGGTGTTTTCTAGTAAATTTGTCCTTCATTTTGTAAAAAAAGACTAACCAGCCAAATTAATCAAATGGAAGATTCGGAAGTATTATTTTATTTAAATTTAGTTTACTTACAACACTGATTAAGTATCAATTACAGTAAACTTTAATTATACCACAATAATAATAATAACGAAGGCCTAACAAACCCGAAGGTTCGACGCCGATACCACCGCATATATCCTTCCAGTGATGCCCCTCCGAACTCAATTCCACTAAGTCAGTTTAACGCAATCCTCCCATCTACGTTTCGGTCCAACCCTCAGACATATACCCGTTGGTTCAGCGTTTATTAACATTGTAGGGATCCGCTCGTTACTACCCTACATCCTTACACGCCCATCTTATATGACGCAATGCTATAACTTGAATTATATTTACTGGGTGTAGGTCCCTTAATTCAGCGTTGTGTAATCTTCTGAATTCTCCCGTTAAGTCATCCTTTTTCAGTCCGAGTATTTTTCGCAATAGTTTATTTTCGAAAAACCTAAGACGCTGTTCATCCCTTAGTGTAAGAAGCCACGTCTCACATCCATAAAGAACAGTGGGAAAGATAATAGTTTTGTAAATTCTAATTTTTAAGTTTTTCCGAAAGAAGGCGCGAGCTAAGCAGTTTCGAAATTGAAAAATAACAAAAAAGCATTTCCGGCCTTCGACCTAGCTTTTATTTCCTCACCAATTTCGTTTTTTCTAGTTACCGTAGAACCTAAATACTTAAACCTATCTACCTCTTCAAACGTATCTCCTCCTATATCTTTATCACCGAAATTGCTCCCGTTTCTACTGCTAACCATGTATTTTGTTTTATCCGTATTTATTTCAAGACCTAGTAACTGGAGTTTACATACCTTAATGGAGTTTACTAATGTGGTTGTATCTAGTTTTATAGTTTTCTTGTCCTCACCCAATAATACCAAATCATCTGCATACCCAAGCAACGGTATTTTACCACCCTAAGTTAAACCCTTTTCGGTATTCATCACACTTTTAATGACGTATTCCAGTGCTAGATTAAATAAGATAGGTGACAAAGAATCACCTTGTTTTAAACCCGACCGAACCTGGAATTTCTCAGAATAATGATTACTGATTCGTACCTTATTAAACGTATCGGTCATGCACATCCGTACGATATTTACTAACTTCTTTGGTATTCCCTGTAATAATACAATAATAAATAAAATAATTAAAAGTTAGGCGAAATAAATTTAATTTGAAGTTAGGGGAGGTGAGGTCAGTAAATAAACAATAACTGTTTATTTGTGCCGACGGTTCGACCTGAATTTCCGTAACTTGAGTCTGTCCAGCTCTGGCTGAGGATGAAGACCTGAAATTCAGGTCGAAACGTCGGCACAAATAAACAGTTTTGTTTACTTACAGACCGTTGCATTTAACTTGTTATATCCCAATTAACCAATTATCATGCCAACACTTTTAGATTTATTCTTTTCTGAAGTTATAATCCAGACGTTCATTCATAATATAGTAAAAACCTAATCACCAATTATTCATATAATATAAGTACTGTCACATTTACTGGTTAATTTGTTTTTATGTAGTACATTTGTGAATAACGATTGATAAATAAAATTAAAAAAAAAAAAAACATTGTATCTTCGTCTTTGATGAGATTCCTTTGGGTGATGGCAATAAAGAAAGGAAGTTGTTAGAGAGATAGGTCTTGTTTCAGAGACACTCTTTGAGGGACAGGTCAAAATCTTTATCCTTCCATTTCTGGATTCCGCTGACTGGAGGGGAAGGACTCTCATCTTATTGATTCCTCTCTCCAAGACAGTTAGCCGATAGCGGAGGGAAACATCATCCAGAAAGAGAGTGTCAGCCTGTCTGTCTTTGAGGATTTGTCTTCAAATGAGCAGTTGCTTTCTGGAAGGGAAAGGCGTTTTTCTTGTGGATAGAAGGACTAATAATAATAAGTTCTAAGAACTTATCTAATATTTTGGATAAGAAAATTATGACAACACAACACATTTTAAAAATAATTTTTCTCTCAAGATCCAATAGGTTTAATTAAGGAATTATAATAGGTTTAATATTAATTTTTTTTATTCAGTTAAATATTTAAGAAAACTTCTGAAGCAGAATGAAAAAAAAATGAGCTTTCTATTAACATAGAATTGAAAAAAAACAAACAGTTATTTATTATATCAGTGGATCACTATGTTATAGCGCTGGATGTAAAATTTCGAGTATATACATGAGTTCATCTATAACTTGGGCGCCAAATTAACAAAAAACAATGGGGTCTGAAAGAAAATTCAAAAAGAAAAGAAAACAGGGACCGTTACTACGTATTTTGAAACATAAAATTTCATATTTTGAGAGAGTTATAATTTTTATTTTTTTGAGTCGCTTAAAAAAGTTCATTAATGCTAATGACAAAATGTATACAAAACTCATTTCATTATTTTTGTTTTGAAATAAATTTAGTTACCTTTCAAATAAACATTACCCAGTCTACTATGGAATATATACTTCCTGAGTATGTTCAATAAAGTAATATTTTCTTGATAGGATTTATTGTGTAGTAAGAAATAATAAAAGTCTTTTAGGTGATGATTCTTGGTACGTTTCATCATAATCATTCAAACTGTTTTAGTGCTATAGTCTATAGAAAACATATTTTCCGACTATAAACAACATATTTTGTCGGAGTGCCCGATTTAGTACACAGTGATCGGGAAATAAACAATATCTCTTATCCAGTTCTCCCGTAAAAAAAAAAATAATATTTTCTTTTTTAATTTAAAAAATGAATTATTATCTCGGAATTAAATTACATGCATATTTTTTACTTCTTTAGCATTATAAAACATTACATTTTTATTTATCTGTTTTTGTACGAACATTAATATTCCCAGTAAGGAAATTTTTTTAAAATATCTTTGCAATTGATTTTAGTATTCTTTGCCATTACACATCCTTATGGTATAGCTATACAACCCTTAATTTTTTGGTTTCTCACAAATCAAGGTAGGAAAGCTTTTCTAATTATGCCCCGAAAAATCGAAAATACTTACTCACATTTTACGTTCCAGACATCAAGAAACAAATTTGTGTTCGGGTTAATCGGTCTAATTGCAGAGCCACTGTTATTGATGTTGGTATGGATTGTGCTTGTTGTTGGCCCATAGAGATTTCTTCAGATTCCGTCCTCTATACATTTGCTTTCTCATGCGCAAACGTATTATTTTCGGCCCACATATATTTTAAAAACTAATTTGGTACAAATTTAGACGAAAATTTAGAATTAGTATGAAAAAAAATGAATAATTTTAACCTTTCCAGCAGTTACATATTCCTTTTATGAAGTATATTTATAGTAGTAATAGTATAAAGCATAATAACAGCAATAGTATTAAAGAGATTTAAGTTAGGAGTTATTAAAATATGATTAAAAAGCAATATTTGTCACAAATAATCATAATAATAAATGGATAATAAATGATCCATACAGGCATTAATATTCCATATGTAACCGACCTAATCCCAACCAGATAATAATCTTTCCATTATAAACTTCCTACCTACCCAAACACACTATTCTAACCTTGCTCCTTCTTCCATTTCTGACAATACTTCGTGGCGCCCGAAAAAAAGATGGTCTCGAGACCTTCTAATGTAGAAATATTACTAGAGTATTTAGGGTAGTTTCTCTACATCCCTGTATTACTCCATAATGATTTTAAAACAAATTTACTGGATGCATTTTTATGTAAATACAGTTGTAAATATCATTATAAATTTTAAAAAAATAAAAAAAGGCAATATGCACGCTCAACAATAGATTTTATAAGATGTTTTATATTCATGTTTTTTATTTTTAGATTTATATTCCAAATGATCCATTCTGAAGACGGGTGAAGAACCCCGAAACGTTGATAAGAGAATATTGGGTGTAATAATATTATAAAGTAAGGCTTTTCACAAAAATTGACCTTGTATAAAATTGGTTAATTATTTCTTTGGCTACATTTACATCTTATCAATACTACGGACTAAAATAGCGCCAAAATATCTATACTAGACAATCGAAATAGTAGACTATTTTTAGAGGCACTAACAACGTCCTGATTGGGCGGATGAAGGGAAGAGAAGTCGATTATAGGCTAGCTATTAGTTTTTAGCCCTCCAATTGGAGACCACCCTCTAAATCCTGGTTCTCTTATTGGCCGGGGTGTAATTGGCGAATCTAGGGCTCATCTCCTTCATCCCCATCCACAATGAAGATGGATTCTTATTAAATATTGATTGAAACCGTCAGCGGGTTTCATCTCGATCGGTTGTAATCTTACGAGGAAAGGTAGATCCGCCTCTAATTGGAACAAACTTCCTTCCACTCCTTGTCGGGTGGTCTTAAAGATGGATGACCCTCGTTGGGGATGATGTTCCTTGTTTGCTGGGTATTAACTGACTTATAATTAGTACCTATCGATCAATCAATATCACCTCTTATTTACAGGTTGATACCAGAAATAGAAGATTACATGATATATATCTATGAATTATTTGTGCCTCACGGTTTCATTGTTAAATAAATTGCAAGTAAATGACAAAGTCCATCTGATAAATATTAAATATACAACGTTTATATAAAAAAAGTTCTAAAAATACAAATCTGATTTTATATACATGTATGGGTCTTGAGGATCAGTCAATAACAACAACTATATTCAGGAGACGTTTCTAAACTTTGTTTGCCTAGCCATGCTCTATGATAAAAAAAACAACAACAGTTTTTCAGAAGAAATAATTTCTTCAACTAATTATTATAAAACTACATAGCATATTTTAAGATTAATAAATATTACAATCAAAACATTGCTTATAATTGATAATTACAATACGTTCTGCATTGCGGTAATGGAGATATAGTTTGATTTGGTTTTTCCAACACGGAACCTTTCTTTATAGTAAGTAGTCCGTCTATTATTTTGGCTTTATATTTTGTCTAATTATATCTTAATTATATCTTAAATAGACAAAATACAAAACCGAAATAACAGACGGACAACTGTTATGTATCGGTCTTTTGACAATCCTGGGTATTATTAAGGTGTTTCGTAATCTGCCCCTATACCTGGTCAGGGTATCCTGCGAAGCTTTTAGCGTCCCCGGATAAGGAAACATCTGTATTAAGTTTGTCACATTACCAGAGGCCCCTGAGAAAATTAGATTGGCTAACCTTTAAGTGTTCTAACAAAAATGATAGTTTGTGACGAGGGACCAGAATCAAATTAACCAGGTGTAGGCACTTCCTGGACATGTCATACTTTTTTTACACATCCTCGGCCCTGAGTAGGGGGACGCCTGCCTCGGGAGTCTTCGGACATGGATGACCAATGAGAGAAGAGATTTCAAAATATAGTAACACCCTAAAAAGGGAACTGGGAGAAAAATACGGAGGAAATCTAGAAGAGTTAGACGGACACTCAACAGGAAGGCTTAGACGGATGAGGACCACAGTCAAGAGACAGACCTAGACGGGAACAGTCAAAAGGCAGGCTTAGATGATGCACTTCGACCAGACGAAGTCGTGAGAAGGGGCACGAGACCTGGACATCCCTTATGAACGACACCTACGGCACTACATCCCACGGCATCAGCAGCTATAAGTATAAAATTAACTAATAAGTAATAGTGTAATAATCTATATTTTATGGCAACCTTTATCTGAATCATTTGAATCACTTTAATCATAATAACAAATTGTAAATAAATACTAGTTTCTTTATGTAGTTTATTTACTATTATATAACCCAATATACCACCTTTTATTATACTATATAATTGATGGTAACAACATTTAATAAATATAAAGGTATTTAATTGGTAAACTGGTAAACACACAAACAGCCTTTGGAAAGGAATCCAATTATAATAATAGTTTTTTAGGATTCAATTTATAATCAATTAATTAATTTAGTTTTGAATTTATTCGCTGAAGGCAATTATCCTGGCATCCCAAGTAAATCTGTTACTAGTACATAGCACTACCTACTTGAATAAAAGGTTACGTGTTAGAAGAACCAAATCAAACTATGCCTCCATTTCAATCCTATTCAGTTCAGGCACAAAGCTCGAGTTAGTTGCATCACAAAAATTTAGAAGAAACTGTAATAGACAATTGTAAGTAATAAGACCTATGGCTTAAATTATACAGTGATATTTCAAGAATTTTTAGAATAGTTTGAGCTCAAAATGTTGAAAAAATATGTTTAGTCTGATTCTGAAAACGTAACGTTTTTTTTATGTGAACGGCTCAACAGATTTCCAATTTTTAGGTCTTAAATAACTCGGATCCACAAAAAATTCATAGCCCACCCCATGAGGTCTCGGCAATTCAGGGTCAATATAAGTTTACAGATTACTGAATTTTAACTTTGAGGACCTAGGGCGAGGTCCAAGCGCTTTTTTTAGAGGGTTGTAGATTAAAACCCAAGCAGAGTCAGTAAGAAATTATTTAACGAAGGCACGGTGAAATGAATCTTGACATACACACTCCAAAACTGTATTGGTCCTCAGTGGAGCTATAAAACTATTTAACAGAAGTGGAACTATCGAGGAAATTTTCACATAGTTACAGTTTGTTAAACAGTTACTTAAAGATTGTTATTACAAAGTATTCACCTTTACAATTGGCTGTGTTAAATAGACATTCACGATAATGTTATATTGTTTATTCGAATGAGCATAATAAAGCTTATATTTGGAATCAATTAAAGAGAAGAAGGAAACATGTCCGGTGCGAGAGTTCTCGGAGGAGTAAAATTGTATTTAAAAAATACCAGGAAAATCAAACAGTATATACATTGGAGTTTTTTTACGAAGAATCCTTTAAGGAAGCTTTAATATTTCACACTTATTTTTCAAGGTTTGAGAAAATGATTTGAGGTTTGTATCTCAATTTGTTTCCGCAAATAAAACCGAATGCAAAAACTTATTTACTTTCTTTGAATATCAATAATGAATTTAGCAGGAGTAAAATTTATATTTTTGAACTCTTATTTATAAGAAATTTATAATTTTATTTTTCATCCTGGGAATAATTTAGAAGCATTCGCTCTTAAAATCCGGTATAGTACCCTCAAATGGAGGCCAGGCAGAGATATCAGTTGTGTTTATGGTGAAGTTCAAAAAATTTTTTAATTTATATTTTTCAGGTTGCTGAAACATAGTCGAAGGGTGAACTTCAAATTCTTGTTCTACAACTTCCCCCTTCTTTAAATAAGAGAGCGTTTGTATTTCAGATTGTATTCGATGCATCCTAACATAGGAATACAATTGGAAATTGACCTCAAATTGTCAAAATATTTTAGCTCTTAGAACTACCCTCAGGGAGGGTTCTAGAGTTCCAAGCATTATTATAAATAGTTCTCTCGTTTAAGATGCAAAAAGTAGCATCTGCATTTTTGACAATCAAAAGTTGTTAGGAATAATTGTAATAAATATTTGAGCAGCTAACAGAACTCTAAATGAAACAATCGGTTACTTAAAAATATTTTTGAAAAATAAATTTCGATTGAAAATGTAATAAATTTAGATGACTATTTTTTTCGCTAGAGCGCAAGTTTTGATAGTCTTACCTCCCTCCATGTGTTCTATTGATACTTACTAAAACATTTAAGTACTACAAAAAATTTTTTTTTTAAATTATAATATAAAAAAATTAGTAAACTTCACAGGACAAAAGGAATGGAGATGTTTCTTAAAAATGGACTGTTTTGTTTATGGTAATCTATAAACTCCTCTATTATTATCTGCAAAAAAGTTCTATAGATAATTAAGTTTCGAATTCATAATTATTATAAGTCCAAGGGGATATGTTTTCTTGGGAATATACGAACTTGTACATTGTTCTGATAGACCCTACCTCACTCCCCACCTATAATTGTAATTATAATTATAATTTTTTTAGCGCTGCGAAATAAAACAAAAAAGTTTTCGTAATTTCACATTTTTTAAAGCTTTAGAAACCTTATGAGTTTTATTACTACCAACTTTCATACTTCTACTGCTTTGGTACTTGGGAACAATAGAACTCTTTGACAGATTAACAGAGCTATCAATGAAACTAAGGATTACCCCCAAATTATCAGTACGATTAAATGTAGGATCTCATAAATCTAGGAGTGCATAACTTATTGCTCAAAAAAGTATGAAAATAATGAAACATAATATTTTAATTGTATTAGTGCAGCGTTATTTAGCTAGAAGGCTTCTAAGCTCTAGTAAATCATCAAATATTTATCACATAATAATTAATTAAAGTTTCAAATATTTAATCTAACTAATTCACTAACTAAATTGCTTAAGTTATTAACAATTTTCTCAAATGGAATTGTTTAACTTTCTGCCTCTTGAAGTTTACTCTAGAAATAAGTTTCCTCTTAAGTTACGAGAGATCTACCAACAAACCTCATACCGGGAAATAGTAATTAGCCAAAACCAAATATTTGAACCTTCTTTTAAACCAAATGTCTTTTCGGTAGTCATACTGTGTTTTCTGTGGAATTACTTCAGCAGATTAAAAATATCTGAATTACCAAATTTATATTTTTATTAAATATGAATATGACTATTTTTTTTTATTGCCTTTCTGTAGTGTATTTTATTATAAATTCCATTTAATAATTATTGTGTATACATATATATAATAATACTTTCAAGTAATTGACATTATATATATATAATGTCAATTACTTGAAAGTATTATTCTGGATTTTCTTTTTAGGAAGTCTGATAAATCAATTTCACATAGTAACTTGTACTTGAAGTTTTAAATATATATTATATAATATTGAATAATCAGTTTCAAAACTACGTTTAATCTTTATTTAATCTGAGTAGTTTTCTGCACAATAAGAATCATTATCATCAGGCTTATATTTAGTGTTTTTTCTTCATCGGAAAAGATCACTATACTATCTCAACCAAAAGGAGTGTGGATTCGAATTTTTCGTTGCATAAAATTTTTAAATGTCCAAATTATATTTTTTAAATTCTTTGGGCATTTTGATTAAGTGAAGTAGTATTGAATAGTTTTCTTTCAATTTTGACTGGACATTTTACCACCGATATGATGAACTATTATAATAAGAATATTATTCATTAATTTTTTTCCGTTTTATTGTTTTGTTTTGTTTTTTAATTTATTCTGTAACATTAATCAACTGGTCATCCAGAAATAACAGACTAGAGTGAATTATATAATTTCAGATGATAATTAAAAAAATATTAGGTGAGCGATAGTGTATTTTTCGTCATTACACGTGAAGGAAAACTTTATAAGTATGGCTTAATATTGATGATTTTGATGAAGTATTCAGGGAAAAACTTCTAAAAGACAAAAACACCCATCAGACATAATGTATAATGATGATTCATTATGTTATATTTTAACTAAAAAAAAAAGAAATTGAAAAAATGTCGCCTGTATTTCTTGAAAGTCTTGAAAAAGATAAATGTTCCAATACCATATTTCTTTTTATATACCATTTATCAACTAATTACAGATTTCAACTTTCTAAAAGTTTAGTTGATTTTGGTTGAAGTTTAGTTTAAAAAAAGGCAATAAGTATAAATCTATATTTCTACCTGATCGATATTGGAACCAACATTTACATGTTATACAAGACGACTAAATAACCGGCCGAATATCTAACGTGGTACTCTAGTCAACGGGATTTGCATAGAGAAAGGAAACAATGAAATAAATTTGAGAATAAACTGGAAGACATAAATGGATAGGGTATTGCCTTCGACTATCCTTGGAAATTTCAGCCAATCGCTACCCCCACCGACCTCCATATCTACCACTTTATGTTCTAAAAAGTTTCCCAACGGTTATTCGATATTGCTGATCAGTGAAAATATTACCCGCGGACTTCCAGTGTCTCCTCGAGAAAGTTTTGCCAAAGGACTATTTATTATTCAAACTTTTGCTATTGAATAAACTGAAAAATACTTTTGTTTTGTTCGTCGCCTGGGTTCTTCCCTTAAAGTCAGAGCGTGTCATGAAGAAATGTATTTACATTTTAAATTATATCCGAAGGCTGTCATGATTACAATATGAATTATTATAAAGGAAGTTTACAGATTTCATTTGTGCTGTTGGGAAATAGGTTTATTTTTCTTGTACTTTCAGTTTCACAGAGGTTGGGGCATATTGTAAATCTACCAATATACTATTTTAGCTACGGGGGGAGACTGCTTCGTACCCTCCAGGGTTCACTCCGTTTTCCAGTTTTAGCAACTTTTTTAGCTTAACAGGATATAAATGCCTAATTTTCAAAAAATCTTCCTCTAAAGTAATTTTAATTATGGTGGTTTGAAATAAATTACTAGTTCTTATTGTTAGCAGTAATAAAAAAATGGTTAAATACGGAATATGATGAATAACAGAAGTGGGAAAAAAGGAAAAATAGTGACAGGTTCGAATCTGAAAAAAACTGAGAACGCCTGCTCTCTCCAGATTGCATGTAAAATGTGTATGGCTCCGTTCTCTTTTGTTAAACTGATGTATTCTTAGCAAAGAACAAATAATATTCGTTATTTCCACCTAAAGTACCCTAAAATATGATTTTTTTTAGCAACAGAAAAATGAAAATATTTTTTTCAAAACTTTCGCCTTGTATTTTGTTCTGTCAATAAACCGTTAAATAGGCTTTATTATTTATGATTTCGATAATGGGTAAAACTATACATTATAAAAAAACATAAAAGTAAATATAAAAATATACTCTATAATAATCTAACAACTAACTATTTTAATTGCGTTCATACTTAGTTTGGTAACGATTTTAGAAATGAATTATTTCAAGTAACAGACACTGCATAATATTTCTATAAATTTTTTGAGATTAAAAAACTTCCAAAAGTTGAATATGAATTATTCTATATTTTTCTTTCTGGTTACACAACGTTTCGGGACTATTGTCCCATATTCATGCACCTTAATAATCCCCATCTTTTCAAATCATTTCATCTATAAAAACATGGTTGATAATTGTTTCACACTGTAAAAGTTACTGTGGTTTACAGGGGATATGACATAATCCTAATCTTCTTCAGGAAAAAAGTGAAGCCGAAATGACCACGCCCATGAATGGAAGGTTTATTACGTTAAGGTTAATAGGAATGTCGGCTACTGTAATATAAACTGCAACAGAAGGAAGCTAGTGATCCGCTCGCACTCTTTCCGTACTCCATGCCAAGCTCCTGAAAGGAACATAAGGCCCACCTTTTTGGCTTCACTTTTTAATTTTTCTAATGAAGGAACTAAAACTCGAAATTTCGGAAGTTAGAAGATTGCTAACGGAGGCTACGAATAATCGAACTCGAACCGAGACCATTGTAGCCAAGGGGGTTGAGACGTCACCTAAGCAACCTCAGGCCTGTAGCGGCCTCTGTTCTATTCCAGTTTGTGGATTTACTTTTATTTCTTGGTGACCTAAGGAATGAAACGCAGACCCTCCCATTTTAGTTAGAATACGTTAGTTACCTACAGAATAAAGACCCCCTTACTCTGTATGTCAGAAATGTCTAGATAAGTGGTAAATAAACAAAAAATAAAATCAGACCTAACGATGATTCAAGTGTTAAAATCCAATACTATACCATATCTTATATTAACAATATATAAATAAATTGAAAATTAAGTTTTTGCACCCTCTTAAGAAAGTAAATTACTGTTTAATATTTCCCGTTGCATTTGCTATTGGGATTAGTCCATGAAATAAAGTGTGTTTGTGAATCTAATGGAAAATTCGGGAGTGTGGGACTGATGACGAGGATTTGGAGGGTGCGAGGAGTTAAGCACCGATTTGCATCGAGTACGTGCCGCTGTAGGCCAAGATTAGACCCGAGTGGAAATATCGCCAAGTGACACCGCAAACTGTTGGAATATTCCAATTGGATCCGCCCTAGGGCCGGGGCCGATATTCATAAATTTTTGGGCCCCCCTAAGTCCCTACGGGTTGAGTTCCGCTTACCTCCCTGCCCCCCTAATTTTTTTTATTTAACTACCTGCTGCCGAGACCTGCCCATTAATCAAAACTTTTACACGGTTTGTTTAAACTGTCTGCCAATTACTGTCAGCCCTCAACTCTCGGTTACTTGCGATTTAGAACCGCCGTTGTTTAAACATAAATTTTACGGAAAGTTTTATACATTCTTTCGGTTTAGATCGGTTCGATATCAACTATGAATTCAAATTTGCTTGATCTTCAAAACTTAAGTTGTGGAACAAAGAAAATTAGGTCGAGAAAAAGTAATTATTGATAAAAGATATGAAAGACTAAAATTTGAGTTAAAAGAGGAATATGTCGTATTCAGGAAGGAGTCAGGTACAAACATGTATAATAATGAGAGTGAGTGGCCAGGAATAGTGAAGCCAAAAAGACTTATGATGAATTCTAGGGGCGTAGCAGAGGTAGAAGGGAAAACTAGGGAGTT
The DNA here is from genome assembly GCF_000696795.3 of Halyomorpha halys. Classification (NCBI taxonomy): domain Eukaryota; kingdom Metazoa; phylum Arthropoda; class Insecta; order Hemiptera; family Pentatomidae; genus Halyomorpha; species Halyomorpha halys. The sequence continues at coordinate 1,870,836 of NW_027107578.1, read as the reverse complement.
AGTTATCGGCTGCTCTTTGGTTTTATATAGGTTAAATGGTGGAAGTTCTAATTAACATCAATGTAAACCTATGCTCCGAGATCCTGGTCGGCTTCCCTCTTTTTTGCTTAATTTTCTCTTTGAAGGAGAGGATATGTCACCTTAAACAATTCAGTAACAAATAGCGAACAATAATAAAAATTTAATGTTTATTACTCTCCAGAATACAATCCTTACAGCCCAAAATCCTTCGTAAAATCCTTAATACTCCTTACTTTGTCACAAATCAAGTCATCCATCAGGACCTCAATATTCCATATGTTGCCGATTTGGCCAGAACTAGATACCGTTCCTTCCATAATAAACTTCTCAACCACCCAAATCCACTTGTTTCTAACCTGGCTTCTCCTTCATTACCTAATAATCCTCCTAGGCGTCTGAAAAGAAGATGGCCTTGAGATCTTCTTCTCTAGAAATGTTATTGGAGTTCTATCAAAAAGTAAATTCTCCACATGTTTTTATCATGTTACTATGTCACCTACAGCAAATTTACTTGTTGTATATATGTGTATACAGTTGTAAATATCAATAAATAAAATTTAAAAAAAATAAAAAATGTTTACTACTCAAGAACTCCAACCACGAGACATGAAAATAAATATGACAAAGCATAATTTTAGATCGGAAGAAGAGGAGACAGAGTTAGGGGATGCATATAATTAGGGATAATAAGCTCAGAGGAGTAACAGTTTTTGGCAATGCTGCTAATCGCTTTCTGACAGCTGTTTTCGAATAATGATTGTTGGAGTCAACAAATGACGCCATGATATCCATCAAAGAACCACGACAGTGTTGAATTGCGCAGAAACCATATCCTCCTTAAGGTTCAGGGATCACACAGGCTATCCATAGCCTCTTACTCGGCACAAATGCTGTTAAAGACAATGGAAGGGTTTCTTTGAGATGATTAACAATTGATGGATGATTCTCAAATCAAGGGAAATTTTAAGATCGTAATATTCCATAGAAATCTCATCTTGAAAAGTAAATAAAAATAATAATAGAATTTTCGATCCAGTTCAATCTTACATTATACATAATAACTTATTCGATACTAGTTTTATGGTACATATAAAATAAATTATATCCAATTAAGTCTCAACACTCTAAAATTCAATCTAATACTCTTTATCAATACTTGGAATGTCCAAAGTCTCCTTCAATCCTCAAGAAAAAACTATCAAATAATAGCTAACAACATTTCGGTTGCTAGGAACGTTAAATAATATTGTTGATAAGTGATTATTTACAATAAAAGTATTATATATACATGAAATAGTGACATACATAGGTAATTAAAACATAAAATAAGGCAATGATATCAGACCTTAGCAGGACAGCCGGTAAATTTTAATAATTAGATAAGAGACTTAGTTGTTATGTTAATTTATAATTTGTTGTTTAAAATTGTTAAAATAAGTTTATAATAAAACTATTATTTAATAGATTGTCCTTGAGGAGAATACGTTGGCCGAAACTTTGTACACTTGAAGTATTGCTAAAGAGAGTGAGGACTCAATTGGATTTGCTTTATTTATACAATGTAACCAGTCTTACATAAGACTGTCAGTTAACATAAGGTAACCTATAAAGTGAGATTGAACTGGATCTAGAATTCTGATGTTTTTTTTTTTTTATTTACTTTTCAAGATGAGATTTTTATTGAAGAATAGGATACGAAAATTGACATTGAATTGAGAATCATCCATAAATTATTCATAATTTCGAAGAAACCTTTCCGTGGATTTCAATTATTTTACTGTACATCACTTTTATTTGTTTTACTCTACAGACGTTGTAGATATTTGGCCGCCCAAACCAGCCTTTTCCACGTCTGCCACGGGCTACTGTATAACACTAACCAAGTCTAATTATAGTCATAATTTTTTTTTTTTTATATTTATTTATTCCTATTTACAATTGTAAATTATAATACATTTTGTAAATATGATCTAAGTTAAATTGGAGCGTTACAGGCGTGTAGAGAAACTACCCATTGGTAGCACTCTAATGACATTTTACATTAGCTGGTCTCGTGCCCATCATCTTTTCAGGTGCCTCGGAGGATTGTCAGG